>NC_138379.1:62800695-62827979 GCF_054177405.1 Leptonychotes weddellii
TTTCACTTATTTGTGGAACATAAGGAATAGCAAGGAAGACATTAGGAGAAAGAAGGGGAAAATGAAGGGGGGGAAATTGGGGGGGGGAGACGAAGCATGAGAGACTATGAACTCCGAGAAACAAACTGAGGGTTCTAGAGGGGAGGAGGGTGGGGGGAAGGGTTAGCCCAGTGATGGGTATTAAGGAGGGCACGTATTGCACGGAGCACTGGGTGTTACACGCAAACAATGACTCATGGAACACTACATCAAAAACTAATGATGTACTGTATGGTGTCTAGCATAATAAAAAAATAAATCTCATTGGAAAAAAAAAAAAGTAAGGCAGACATCTTTAGGAGGACAGACCACATGGGACATTTTCTATACAGGGCTATAAAGGAATACACACACACACAAATACATACACGCACATATAATATGATGGTAGATTTCCAAAAAGAAATCTAAGAGCCGCAGTTCTAAGAGATTTCCTTCTTTTTCTACCTCCAACAGGTAAAAAATGATGTGAGATCCTTTGTGGGGTAAGGGAAGGACGATCATCCCTTCCATCTTCCTAACAACCCTGAGGCAGGTGTCCCCATCTCCAAAGTACAGGTGAGTCTGATAGCACACTTCCTATTTCCTCATGAAGGACGCATGGAGGAAAGGTGTGGGCTGCTCTGTTTGAACTGTCAGGCAAGGAACGAAAGCTGGTAGCTTCAGAACCAGGAGAAACACAAATACATCTTCGCATCATGATTTTTTAAAACACATCAAGTGACACCTTTTAAACCAATGACAATGGTTTCTACTCCTGTTTCTAACCCAATTCCTCTTTGGGAATTTGCTCTTCAAACCCCAGCATGACTTTCTGTGAAACTCCTAATAAATCATTCAGTTTTGCCTTGAAGCTGCTGAATAACTTGGACTAATGTGAAAGCTGGTGTCTCAAATCATTACTGGGGCACCCACATGAGAGTACTATTTACCCTGGGAATTGTTAAATTCTACCCGCAGTAAATTGGCATCTCCTCCTGGCCAGGCGGCGGTTCACATCAAAGTTGTGTTAACTTTTTTAAAAGTCCATTTTCAGCCTGCTTTCACCAAGCCTGTCTGGTAATTGCCTTCTCTTGAAAATCCAGATCAAATTCACTAGGCCCCCTGACAGACAACAAAGAGGAAAACAGTGAGTGAAAATAAGAGCCAGGAGCACCTAAAGGATCTGTTACACAGTGGATGGTGTTGTGTCGGCCCGGCAAGGAGAGCCTTGGGAGGCAGGCCTTGATGTACGTTCTGTGAAGTTTGACAAGAAGGAAAGGAATGGCCACTTACTGAGCATCTACAACGTTTCAGGAGCGATGTCATGCCTTTTTCCTATTTATCCTCCCAACAGCCTCCACATAGTAAAATGAACCTTACTTGATCTATGTGGGTTAACTGCAGCTCAGGTTATGGGACCTGACTGAGGTTATCTGACTAGAAAGTGGCTGAGTTATGAGTTCCCAGAGCACATGCTCTTCTCACACCATACCCCAAACGTCCTAGGCAAGAATGCCAAGATGTTGTAATAAGGAACCCACAAAACAGATATTTCTCCTGGAATGCTACAGGGTTGAGGGTCCTGGCCCAGCAAGCAACACACGAGAGACTGAGCGGGCTGTTAGATACCAAGTGGACAAAGCCGAACTCATGGCCTAAGATGGCGTCCGAGGCAGTTCATGACCACTGTCCAGTAAGGACTGTTCACACATACCTGGGCAGGAAAGGCTTCTTTAGACGGCAAGAGTGGTGAGAAGGAAATCAGTATTTATTAAGAGATAATAGATCTTAATGATGAAGAGCATGGATGCTGGAGCCAGACTGTCTGAACCTTAATCTCACGTGCTGTCTTGCTGCAAAACGACACAATGTGTGTGTGCACGAGAGGATGGCTGGGGGTGGGGGCAGCAGAGATGGATGAACAAGAGTGGCCATGTGCTGGCTTGCAGACACTGGTCAATAGCTCCATGAGGTATGTCGTATTATTCTATTTTTATATATGCTTGGAATTGCCCATAACAAAAGTATAAAAATAAAAACAAACAAACCTGGGCTTCTCCACTTACTTGTTATCAGATACTGACAAGTTTCTTGGCCTGCCTCAGTTTACTCATCTGTACAACTGAGTACTAACAGTACCTACCTCCTAGGGCTGTATGAGAAATATGTGAGTTAATATGTGTAAAATGCTGAGCTACCATTACTATTCATAGAGTAGCCACTATGTCCCAAGAGCCGGACCTGGCTTTACAAATTTACTGTTGCAATTGATTCCTCCCATCAACCCTGAGGCAAGATAACCTCCACTTTCACGTGAGGTAGTGGACTCAAGAGGGGTTCTGGCAGCAAAACCTGCATAAAGACCCAGGTTTGCTCGATCAGCCCCGTTTTCTACTAGATGGCCCACTTCCCGAGAAGTGACTTGACCAGTTATTTACGGACAGGGAAACTGAGACTCGGTGCGCTTCCACTGTTCTGAGCGTAGGCTGGGAACTAAACACAGACCAGGCGATCACGCAACACATGGCCCGGGCTCTTCTAGTGGAGTGGATGGGCATTCCTTGCACCAGCCCCAACAGCCACTCTCGGGACAGAAGGGGGCATAGCTCCGCATCTCAGTGGCCCTGCGGCCGCTGTGAAGAACAGGAATGCCTCCTTTTTGCTCTGCACCTGAATGAGCAGGTCCCTGAGGCCATGGCCTTCAGCCTTTCCCAGACCACAAACACTGGGGCTCGGAAGAGAACCGAGCAAGGGAGAGAAAAATAGAAACTTAAGAAACATTATAGGCTAGCAGCCTCTGCATTTGATAAATATTTTAGTAAATCTCTTCCCCAGGGCCACGGGCACCTGATGGGCCCAAGGCCACGCAGCATCTCCCTCTGAGACCAGCTCTCACAGAGGGGCCCACGGAGCTCTGTCAGCCCCACTGAGGCCCAGGAATGCAGGGCACCAGTTGGGGTCCTTCCTTCCAACAGCTGCTTCGTCTTCCTGAGAAACTCGCTCCAAGAGGCCCTATGGCCCCAGTAACCGCCTGAGCCATCAGTGAGCAAGTCATGTAGCCACCGTGATTAGAAAAGCACTTCTCTCCCCACAAACCTCTCTGTAATCAGCAATGATGGGCGGACCAACACCCTCACAATAGTCATCATGAATCTGACTTCCAAAAAGGGGTCACTCCCTCGGGAACCAGGGCCAGGCTCACAATGCCCTGAGAATACAATGCAGAACCTTTCTGGCAGGGCCAATTTGCATCAAAAACTCAGCTGGACTGCAAACAATTTGCATCCTTTCAGCGGGAACAGAACCGAGCCTGACCTTTCCCTCCAGGACCACTTCCCCGTTGCTGTTTCTAACTGGTGTAAAAAGCACTTGTAGTCATATTCCAATTAGAACTCTTCCTTCGCTCAAACAGACCAATTAGTGCACCCTGTCTTCCCCCTCTCAAGAGTCTCTCAATCTTCAACCGATCCAGACAAAAAGCAAAAGCCATCCTGGAAGTGATTCAAGCAGGGAGCAGAGAGGAGGTAGAGAAGGTTGGTGGGGGGGGTGGGGGTGGGGGTGGCGGGGAGAGAAGAGGGACACGGCCTCCCGGAGAGGGTGCCCAGCACCTCCTTGCGCTTCCCTTTCAGAGCAAGGCCACCTCCTGGCAAAGCAAGATAAACACCCAGTTTAAGGCTATTATCTCCTTTATTCAAAAAATAAATATTTCACTTTTGAGTCGACATATTTCAAATCACATTAAGCACAGAGAAGAAATACAGTCCCTTTGGAAATCGTGAACCACATGTAGGCAAAGAGTCATGTTCTAAACAATGGGGATGGGGTGAGCACTGATTCCAACTGATTCATGACCCAGAAGATTCCTCCTCTCACCAGGTGGAGCTACATTATCGATTTCAGGAGTGAAAAAGAAACACACACACACACTGCTTTGAAGTCTGAAAGGCACATGAAGTGGACCATAAGGTGTATGGCACATTCACTGATAAAACGTTCCCTATTCCCTCCCAGGGAAATTGGAGAAACTTTAATCAAGTCAAAGACCAGAGAAGACAGGGTGCTCCAGCTTAGAGCTCAGCATCAGGAAAAATCTCTGAATACGAAAGCCATTTTTCTTTCGCTTTCCCCCTCCCCTCCCGGGCTTCGGCTCCCTGCTGGGGGAGTCTGCCCCCTGCGCTCACTCGGTGACGGCGGGGCGCGTGGCCACATACACGAACACCACGATCAGGAGCACAACCACGGCCAGCGTGGGCAGCACCACCGTGGTAATCTGCTGCCGGGCCTCCTGCATGGCCTGCTTCCGCTCCTTCTTGTCCTTGGACGTCTCCTTCTTGGGCTTGCCTTTGAGCTGCCGCATCTTTCCCGAGTAATGCTGGGAGGGTACGTCTGGAGAGGGTTTGGAAGGAAGGGCCACGCTCCTGTGGTCAAGGTGCTGAACCTCCTGGGGAGAGAACGATGATTAAAAATGAACGGGGGGAAAGGGAAAAGAAACTATGAAGTGAAAGGCAACTGCTAACCTACAGCTCAGAAGACGGGGGCGGGGGGGGGCGAGGAACAGTAGGGCCCATGCAACAGATGTCAGCCCCTCTATCTAGCAGGTGTGGCGGTGAGTGGGATGTACCCTGGGGCTCCAGCGCCCTCGGCGAACGGGGAGTGGGTCTCCAGCCTGCTCACTTAGGGTCTCTGTGCACGTGTGACATGGAAGGCCTGGAAAGCACATGGTCTCCACTCAGAGGAGAGGGGCACCTGCTCCCCTCACTGTTCTGAGTGCCGCAGCCTCCCCAGCCAGGCTTCAGTGGCCAGCTGCAGGCCACCTGCGGACTCCAGGCACGTGACTGCATCTTGCCCAAGCCCTGGGCCTGATCACAGGCCAGCTCAGCCTCCCTGCGGCTAGAGAGAGCCCGGAGGCATGGGCTTCTCCGTCTCGGCACTGGTTCACCCATCCATCACACCTTCCTAAGCACCTCCCGTGTGCCGGGCACTGCTCGAGGAGCTGGGGACGAGGTGGAGCACTCCGTCCCACCCTCACGGCGCCCACGGTCCGGGGGTGCCCCGTGGGTTGCAGCAGAGTGGAGATCTGGGTCAGACAGACAACAGAGACTGGCTGAGCCTGCGGTCCGGCCACCCACTCAAACTAGGATTCTGGTACATTCTGTGCCCTGAGGAGGTGCTCAGGTGGTGAAGTCGTGCTGTCAGGGGCCTGGGAATGAATTACAAACCTGTTACAAAACCTCGTCTGGAGCAACAGCTCCAGACAAGTCGGATTTTTAGCTCTTTGGCTGACAATGAGATTGAGAAGGTGTCTGGCGCCTCTCAGGGTCCCCAGAACGGCCAGAGGACCAGGCTCAGGAAATGAGCAGCACGAGGGAGCCGGCGCGGCCATAACCAGAGGCCAGCTCACACCATGTCACCACCCAGACCCTGCCACTGGAGCACGAGGTGCTGAGGCCCCCACCGCGGTCCCTGGTGCCGCCGCGGTCACTATCCGGGATGAACTGCCGAGCGCCTGGCTTCTCTGCGCCACCAGCTCCCGTGTGCATCAGACTCGGGATGCCCCCAGCCCAGCCTCTGAGTCTCTACAGTAGGTGGAATGTTCTCTAAACACGGCCAAGAGGTGGCGGCTGGGTACTGGACAAAAAAGACATCCGTCCATCATGGTATCCCAGGACTAGCGTGGAGTTAGATGCTCTCGGAGGCAGGGGGGCAGTACTCTTCGAACAAAGGGACTTTTGTAACACAATCTTGTGTGTGCAGTTTTGTCCCAGGGCAGTGGGTGGCCTGTCACCACGCTGATGAGGAAGATGGCATTTACACCTAAGTGACCATGTTAAATGGCAGAATCTGGAAAGGGGCTTCTGAGACAGAAGAGGTCTTGTATGAGACCTAACTGTTGGCAGAGGGATGTTCATCTCCTACCAGTCCTCTCATCGCATGTGGACCCGGGATTTTTGTCTGTATTAGCCACATTGGGTAGAGTTTCTTATGGTGCAAGATGACCAATTTTCGTGCACTGGGATGGCATAAGGCCAGCCAAAGGCAAATATTAAAGTTCAGGGCAGCCCTATTTTGGCAAGTGTACAATTTCCATTAGGCTTTTAAAAATACTCACTAGTACTCTCTTGCCACCTGACAAGTGTAGGAATCCCTGCTTTACCAGTTCTCCTTTCCGAGTCTTTCCCAGAACACTCAGACGGACCTGGGGTCCAACCCAGGACATCCCACTGACCGGCTGAACGGCTGCAGGCAGGTCCGTTCGCCTCACCGGGCCCCACTGTCATCAGCTGAACAATCTGAGCAGCTTCTGTCGCAGAGGCTGACCGTGAGCACTGGAGAGGGCCCACATCCACGGTGCTCTGGCCGCCCACGGGGGCGCAGGACAGGCCGCGAGCCAGGCAGAGCCGGCTTCCTCTCCCCACAGCTCACCTGCCCGCCACCCCGGGCAGCCTCCCTGAGCTTCTCTACGCCCCGGCTACCCCCTGGGAGGGGCTAAGCACGGCGGCGTGCCCCTCAGTGGACGTGCTGAGGACGAGACAAGAACCTGTAACGCAGTGCGTGGCGTGGACAAGGCACTCAGTGCCTCTTAGCTGCCGGATGGAACAGCCTTAATATCCCCGTTTGAGAGGTGAGGAGACCAAGGAGCAGGAGAAGAACTGTGCTGTCACGGGTCACACAGTCCGTAAACAGCATCAGCAGGGGCAGCATCCCCTGCCGGCTCTGCAACCACACTCCCCCCGTCCCCGACATGGCCTCACAAAACTGTTTACAAAGACACAAGCATTCGCCGCCCTCTGATCTGCAGCTCTTACCCCGTGGAGTTAATGGCCTGTCGGTCTATGAAAAATGGAGGGGCCACTGTTGCCGCTCACAGGACCCCTCACGGGGCCGGGCACGGGCAGGCAGCCCCGGAGCCCAGGGTGGCGAGGGCCCCGGCAGCTCTGGCTCACAGCGCGGGCCCTGACTTTGGGCCTGCTCCTTCAGTGGCTGTCGGCACCCCCACCTTAGCTCTCAGGGGCAGCAGCCTCCGTGGTGACCAGCTCTTGATGTCTGCGAGATGCATTCAGAAGTTCCTGGAGGCTTAGGAAAAAAGCCTCAAGTTGCTGGGGACAATACAGGTCTGGTCAGGATGTGAAGGATGCACATGCAGGCCTGACTTCTGGGCCCTCCGCTAGGCTACAGTGGGCAGCCTCCCTGCTTTCACTCACCTATGCCGTGGGCCTCAAGCCACAGCCCCACGCTCTCCCCAGGGCCCAAGAATCAGGGACAATATCTCTGAGATGACACCGGAGGAGAAGGAAGGGGGCCAGGGGGGACAAAAGTGGGATAGAACAGCAGGAGTGGAAGGAACCAGGAGGAGAGTGTGGGATGGACCTGGAGAGGGCAGACGCCAGGTCATCCGGGGGCTCACAGGCCATAGTAAGGAGCCACGTTTTTATTCCAAGAGCAGCACGAGGTCCTGAAGGCCTTCACACAGGGAGGCACGGGCTTTCAAAAGCTCCCTCGAGCTGGCCCGTGGACAGCAGGGCATGGGGGAATGAAAAGGGAGGCTCCTGGAGCAGGCCGGGGTGCGAGGGGGATGGTTCCGTCTGGGAGAGGGAGTGGTGACCCGGAGGAGGGTGCAGTCGGGCCATACTTTGGGGGCACAGCTGACAGAAATCACAGGAGGCGAACCTAAAGTTGGGAGCTTGAGCAGCTGGCTGGGTGGTGATCCTGCCTCACGAGCTGAGGGAGAAGGGGCAGACTTGAGAAAGAACAGTAAGTGCTCGGCTCACACCGATCCATGGGCGAGGATGCCTATTGGACATCGCCATGGAAATATCAAGGAGGCGGCTGGAGCAACGAGTCAGGAGCTCGTTCAGGGCTGCAGATCTATATTCGGAAGTCATCACCTCTTGGACAAGGTGAGCTCACGGAAGGCAAGGCAGACGGAGAAACGGGCTCGGCTGGGCCCCCGCAGCACGGGACGGTTGGAGGGCGGGTAGGGGACGAGCAAGCGAAGAAGCTTGCAGAGAAGAGGCAAGTGAAGGGGAGAAGCAGAACAGAAAGTCCTGGTGACCATGAGAGTCAAGAAGGGCACTGCTTCCCAATGCTCCTGAGAGCCTCTGCTGGTGTTGGCAACGTGAAGGTCGGACATGAGTGACCTCGGCGGAGCGAGAGGGGAGGGTTCAGACTAGGGCGACTACAGCGTCATCCACAAACTCTTGCTCCTCTGAGAGAAGCCTGCGCTAGAAGACAAGTGAACACTCCGCTTCCCTCGCCGACAACGTTCTGCCATGAAGAACAGTCAGCGGGACTGAGGCGTCGTGCACAGCTGCCCGGCATCCTGGCGCAAGCTCCCGAATCCCGGGAGGACTCGTGATACACGGCTCCAGGCCGGCACCCTGACCAGCACCGGCCTGGACAACTGGTCTGAGGTCGCGCGGGAAGCCCGTGCGCAGGCGGGACAGGAACTGACGCTGAAAACGTGGGGACATCTGGGCGAGCAAGCGGAGGGCCCAGAAGGGCCGCTTTGCCCTGGAGAGACGCAAAGGCACAACCTCGAATCCAACGGGTGGCAGGCGAAGAAGACGGGACAGGAGGAGACAGGTCTGTACTGTGCAGTAGGAATGAGAGGCTTGGACTTTCTGCGTGAAATGGGAGAAGTCTGAGGAGTTGGGAGGTAGGCTGGAGGAAAGAGCAGGCATGAAATAACCATCCTGGAGGATAGAAAAGCAAACTCAGCAGGGACACATCAGCCCTTCCGGTTAAAGTTCGTACATGCTTCATATCCAGGCCTTGCCTCCTTCTGGACCATCAGGACCACCTCGCCACACACGTTCTGGCCTCCGCTCACCGGACCAGGTGAGGTGGCCTGCGGGGCCACGGCTGGCTCATCCAGGCTTGGCCAGAACCTCTGAAATGTGTGGCTTGCCTCAAAAAATTGAGCTGGGTCCACAGGCCTCTATTTCAGAAATCTATGCTAAGAAACATTAAGGGACACTGAAGTTGGACAATCACACAGATGTAGCCACGTGGGGAGCCACCTGATGCCACGTGCGGAAGACACCAGGGAAAGCCGAGTGGGGGAGAACAGACAGGGGCAGAGGGAACTGCTCTCCTGTCCTTCTGGTGGAATCCCTGTACAGCCCGGCGCTACAAGGCTCTGGTCCTTCCAGGACACTGACATGTTTCTATCTTCTGGTGGTTGGTACCTCTTTTACCCGGAGCTAGCTTCCAGTGAAAAGAGCCCTGGCTACAATAACTGCTCCAGTTTCAGCCACGAGGAGTCCAAAGCCCTGCCTCTGTCACAAAATCAGGGAGTAGCCGAGTCCAAGGTCAACCGCATCTGTCTGACTCCGAAGCCTGAACAGTCGCCGCCCACCTGTGCCTCCTCACCCCCCATCTCCCTTACCCACTCCTCACTTTCGGGCCACATCGTTGCTTACCAGCCCCTCACAGAGAGGACACCGGAGACGGAGCTCACACTGTGCGGTCTGACTTCTTCCCAGCAAACCGCGTGGGCACGAAGGAGAAACCACTAACACAGTTCTAGCCTTACAACTGTAACTGCCACCTGGTCCCCCTGCCCCCAGCCCCCCAACCCTGGGAAACGGAAGACTTCACAAACACTTGAGTCCCACCCGATTCTAATGAAACTCCGCCTGCTCTGCCCCCTCCCCCACCAATGCCAGCCCACGGCAACTGGTCAGCACTGCAACATTCCCACTGGTCCCCAGCGTGCGCGGGCAGGCGGCAGGGAGGCAGACAGCAAGGGGTGGGGACACAGCCTTTCGTACAGAATCGTTTTAAGTTCACGATTTTCTCTGATGATAGCCTTCCAGCGTTTTATATATATATGTATACACACACATGCTTGTGTAGATACACGCTTATTGAGTTTTTAATGGGTATTTTTTCCAGGTTAGAGCTCATAATGTACATAGAGTGCTGAACCCTAACGGAGAAACAGCCAGGAGCAGAGGTAAGAATGAGGGTGGGAAACCAGGTCTGACCCTCAGCTCGGCCACGTCCAGTCACACAGCCTTGGGCAAGTTACTTAATCTCTCATGCCCTGACTTTCCTCCTCTGTAAAATGGGGTAAGAAAACCTGCTTTGTAGAGGTGTTGAAAAAATTAGGAAGGACGTATTATCTGCAGGATCTCGTACATTAACAGGCCGTGCCGGATGCTCAGTGAACGGCAGAGAATAACCTGCTCTCCAGGGAGGTCCGTCCCGTGGAGATGCACATAAAGGGAGGAACCACCAGGGAATTCTGCATGTTGTTTTTGTTTCTGAGCCGTATAACCTGTGGATGATGGAATCCCCCAGTTTTTTCTCTCTTGCCTGCTGAAAGCTACCAGTCACCAATCTGGTGGTGGGCAGGTGGGTTC
This sequence comes from Leptonychotes weddellii, assembly GCF_054177405.1. Lineage (NCBI taxonomy): Eukaryota > Metazoa > Chordata > Mammalia > Carnivora > Phocidae > Leptonychotes > Leptonychotes weddellii. The sequence continues at coordinate 62,811,084 of NC_138379.1, forward strand.
AAGGGTCTGATGGGAGAAGGTTGGTTCGGGTTGAGGGAAGATTCAGGATTACACAGATCACTGCCAAGTCTCATATTCCAGAACTCCTAACCCTTCCCTGCTCAAGGTAGCAGGCGGTCGCCACCAGCCCCACGTGGCTCCAATATTAGAAATGTGGTTGTGGTCCAAACAGGACTGTCCTGGGGTGTAAAAAACACACCAGACTTTGAAGACTTAGTACGAAAAGAAATAACGTAAAATGTGTCACTTAAATTTTTATGCTGCTCCATGTTGAAACGAGACTTTGATAATATATCAAAATATAATAGTTCATAATGAATTCTCATTCATGTTGAAATGACAATACTGTTAATTTCACCTGTTTTCCGTTTACTGCTTCTACTAGAAAAGTGTGTACTTCTATGTATGGCTCACATTACCCTGCCCCTGGACAGCGCTGTGCCCGCCCCGTGCAATAAGGAGCAGCACAGCCAGAGCAGCTTTCTGCGTCTCAGCCTCAACCCCCAACGGTGAGGGCTCCGCAGATTTACAGCCAGCCCTATAATAGATCTCCCCAGCGTACCACACCCCGCGTGAGCCCCAGCCACCCAGGTACCTGAGCTCCCACCCTGCACACGCACACCTCCGTGCCAACAGAGCACCCCTGCAGGAGGCCCCCTCCCCCTGCACCGTCGCCAGCCTGTTGTGTCCTCTCTCATCCTCGGCCAGCCCCTGTGCATGACCAGCAGCAGCCTCCCCCGACTGAAGCCCTGGGTCCCTCCTTGGCGTGGTCTCAGCACTCAGTGTCTGCCCCTCCTACAGCGCTGACCAGGGGCCCGTGACCAGCTGGGGCTCCGACGTCCCCACTGCGCTGTGCGCTCCTGGGGGATGGCAACTGTGTCTTGCTAGTACAATTATTCCCCTGGCTTGGTATGGCGCCTCTCACATAACAGGTGCTCAGCAAACATCTGCTGGATTCACTATCACAGCTCGAACGGTCTAACGAGCTGTTCATCTTCCATACTAACCACAGAGTTATAGCAGAAAATTCTACAGCACGGTAGGAAAAGTTATAGCAGGAAAGAATAAAATAGCTAGCTGCCACTTCTAAACGCTCAGTTCATTCTCAACACAGTCTTGCAAGATTGGTATTCTTTACCCCCATTTTACATGAAGACACTGAGCTTCAGAAAAGTATGATGACTTGCCCAAGATCAGATACTATTAGGGAACCAGCAGTCTCAACCCCAGTGTAAAATCCATACATAGGCACTCGTTAAGTATTTAAGGAATGAACAGAATGAGGATTTGAACTCAGACCTAATTCCAAAGCCCTCCCATCCGGTCGCTGTGACCCCATGATGCCTCCCAGGGGCCCCCACAAAGAAGATGAGCAGCTCTCACTTCCTGAAGACCCTCTGTCAGGCTACCACACTAAAGCCATCTACAAACACGCAGAGCTCATGTGGGCTTTAATCCCATTTTGCAGACAAGGGAGCTGGGGCTTCGAGAAGGCTCCAGGTAGTAAGTCAGCAGTGCAGCTGGATTCACCTAGCTCTAGCTGGTTCGAGAACTGTGGTCCCCCACTCCACCCAGCCGCCCCCGGGTGGCCGGACATGCCCCAGAAGCACAAGGTGATGGGATGCAGACTCAGGAGTCCCTACTTGGTTCCTGCCCATCTGCTCTGGAGGCCGAGGACTCAGGGAGTGTGTGTGGGAGGGAACACAGGCCCTCCTGGGCTCGTCTCACCGGGCAGCGGATAAAGCCTGTTTCCTACAGCCAGACTTGTCCTGATTCCTGAAAAGCATCACTGCACGCCCGCCCCGGGCTGGGCCTCGGACCTGGGTTCAAGGATGCACTGTATCGGGCCTGAATTGTCCCCGTGGGCCAGGCTGCTCTGATGTCGCCTGTCTTCACTGCTGTTTTCACCTGATGTCCCAGGCTGCTGGAGGGATGCCCGCCGAGGACAGCGCGACCTGGCCCGGCAACAGTGTTAGGCAGCTGCGAACTGGACATCCGCACACAATCAAGGCGAGTACGGAAGCCAGGCCCCGGTGGTGGCTCCCCACGGGAGACCGCCTATCTAGTTTCCACACTGGTCACCTTTTCTCAGGTGCCACGGCTCTCCTGCTTTCGGCAAAGGCAGTTGCAGGTGCTTTCGGAGAAAATGGCTGCATTTTTCTCGTCCTTGGAAAGCAGGCATGCCAAGGAATGAACACGTCCGAACAGTGTATGTGGCGGGGTGTCTACCACCCCTTCTGGTGGCTGCGCCATTACCCTAACAGGAAGCACTAGAAGGGCTAAACTGCTTCGTGCCTGGCGCCGTGAGGCTGGGGAAGCTGGCCTGGGTTCAGGGAAACATAAACTGCGGGCTTGAGGGCAGCAGTTCTGTGGTTCCTCAAGTGCGCCTGCTTCATCTTACGTCCCTGGTGGTCAGCCATAATGGGCCTGTGATCACTTCACTCCAGTGTGCCGCAGAGAGTGGGGGCAGGGGGTGGGCAGGCTGCCAGGAGACTTGTGCAGGATGGGCCTCCTGACACCCGCTAAGCACCGGCTGATAACCTGAGCGCCTTCCCCGGGAACACAGACCTGAACACAGTGACAGACACAGGCCCACAGGCTCCAGCTGCCCCCCGCCCCCCACCCCCCAGCTGCTGACGGGCCACAGAGGTTCGGGGGGAGCTTTCCACCCGATGGCCGGCAGGGTGAGGATCAGAGCTACCGACAGACAGAAGCCAGCGGACACACACACGTGCACGCAGTTCTCTCACCAAGGGCAGAAGGGAGAAGAAAGTAGGTAATTTGATGGAGGCAGTATTGGCTAGTCTGAATAAAAACCCAAGAACACAAAAGAGCCTTCGGGCAGGTTGCTGAATAACACAGACATGAAAAGCTACAGTTCTCGCTAAATTAGCTAAGTCCCGTTCCTACGGCACACTGGAGTTTATAAGTGCCTTCCTGTGCATTATCCGTTTCACCCCCACAGTAACTGTGCACGTTACATGTTATGGTCCTTACTTAACAAGAAGGAGCACACGGAGCAGTTAAGCTCATGTCAGGGTTTCCATCCTTGTCCTGGCACTTTTAGGGTCTGTGGCCCTGGGCAAGTAACTCTCAGACTTCCGATTATTCTCTCTATAAACCAGGGATAAAAGTACCTGTCATTCAAATATGTTTTGAGCACCTACTATATGTCGGGGGATAGAATGGGGATACAGCTATGAACGAGACAGGCAGAAGGCTGCCTTTGGGTAGTTTACGAGGACAGGGGAGACAGGCAACCAACAGATGAACAGAACGTGTGTCAGATGATGCTATGTGTGGTAGAGAATAGAAAGGGGAGGGGTGGTAGAGAGGCGGCACGCTGAGAGTCATCCACCAAGGAAGGCTTCCTGAGAAAGTGACTTTGGACCAGAGACTCTAGGAAGTGAGGAAGTGACCTGAGCAGATTCTTGGAAAGACCTTCCAGACAGGGCAGAGCATGTGCAAAGGCCCGAGGGTAGCCCACACCCCAGAGGCAGTGCAGCAGCCGGCAGGGCTGGAGAGGGCAGAGGGGAGCATGCAGAGGTGAGGCCAGAGAGGGAGATGGGGGCCACCAGAGGGCTCGACCTGTCATTACACAACTGGCTGCAGGGGGACAGAGCTGAGGCAAGACTGGTGAAGGTGCCTGGGCATTATCCAGGTGAGACGCAGTGGCATGGTCCAGGGAAGGTGCAGACATGGTGAAAAGTGGTCAGATACCGAGTGCGCTTTGGAGGCAGAAGCAACACGATTCACCAGCAGACCGGAACTGGAGTGTGAAAAGAGAAACGGACGAAGGCCTGAGGATGGGGAAGAACAGAGGGGCCGTGGAGGCACGTGGGGAAGAGGCAAGGCAGGCTGTGTGGGGGTGTGGGAAGCTAGGACGCATCGAGTTGGAGATCCTAGCGGAGCCAGCGAGCAGGCAGCAGGATGCAGGAGTCTGGTCCGGGATGCGAGCCAGGCTGGAGGCAGGAACGTGGGGCTGGAGGCGCTGAAGGCCACGAGGCTGGGGAGTGAGTGCAGACAGGGCCGGGGGCCGGGATGGAGCCCTGGGGTGATGTAAGGCTTCCATCCGGGAGGACAGAAGAGGAACCAGCAAGACAGACTGAAAATATGTGAAAGGAGGAAGACCAGGAAGACCAGGGTGTCCTGGGAGGCAAGTGCAGAAAGTGCTCTAATATTTGGTCACAAGTAGGTTTCGGGGGAGAGATGAGGACGAGTCAGTGTTACGAGTAGGTCCCAGAGGGGAAGGGGGCAGAGAGGATGGAGACCACCAGTAGGCAACTCTTCTCAGGACAGGGCTTGGAGGCCGAGTGTCTGCGCTGCAATCCCAGCCCTGGGATTTCGGGCAAGATGCTCGATCTTCCCAGGCCTCCGATTTCTCATCTGAGAAATGGGGATAAAAATCGTACCTAATGAACTGATGAGAATAATGCCTGGTACATACATACTACAGAAACAGCAGGAGCAACATCCTTAGTATTATTAAAAGAGGGTCAGAGTTAGGGGCTAGGAGGACAAGAGTTTGGCTCTGTGTGTAGGTAGTTAAGGCAGTTACAGAATGTTCGTATCGTAGGGGGAAGTGCACCAGGACAAGGAAGGAAAAAGAACTGATGGAAGCACCCCTGGGGGAGACAGAGCGGGTTCAGGGCCACCAGCGTGGTGCTGGGAGCAGGCCTAAGTTCTCCAGTGACTGCCACTGTTGTGCGTGAAACAGGAAGAAGGAGGCAGGAAGGCGGAGGAGATGTCGGACGTCTGGCGAGCGAGAAGTTATGACACAGTTGTCCCCAAGGGGGACAAAGGCAGCCGAGGATCATCCTGTGACCACAGCAGCATGCGGCGCACCTGCAGCCACAGATCACAGATCCTAACGCGAGGAGAGTCGAGTGGTGCCAAATGAGCAGGTGCGTGTACGGGGCGGGGGTGAGGGGGGGCAGGGTGGAGGACGTTAGACTGAACCAGGGCGGGGGGCTTGTCAGGCCAGTGTGACCAAACGAGAAAAGGAGGTGAGGACCGCATGAGATTACAGAAGAGAAGCACTCGGCGTAGGCCCTGGCACCCCAAACCCCACGGTTGCCCTGCCCGCAGCGTCCCCCTCCCACCACGCCCGCCTCCCCTCCGCCCCCAACACACACAGAGCTCCGGTTCTGAAAGCCCTGCTGATGCTCAACTCTGCTCCGTCTTCGGAGCTGCATCCCTCTTTTTGTGTTCAAGTTACAGTCACATTTCCCAGAATAACATGTGACAAGATGACACCTCTCCTGCTGGACTCTAGGAAAGCAGAGACGCCTGTGTGAATGCAGGCCGGTCCCCACTTGCTCCCTCCAAGAACCAGCGACAGAGGCTCTTCCAGCCCCGAGGAAACAGTGCCCTTCCGGGGCCTGCCCTTCGACGACGCGAAACTCTCAAGGTGCTCAACAGCCAGCCCCTCTCACGCCCACAGAGGAGGACAGAGAGGAAGCAGGGCCTTTGACGGGTCTTGTTATTTAACTGTGGACACCCACTGTGCTTCTTTAATGAGGAGTCAGAGAGAAACTCACAGCGACCAGCAACTTTGGTCCAGCACAGCCACTTGGTTTAAAACCAGCTGACCTGACACAAATCCAACCAGAGAGAGGAAAAAAAAAAACCAACCTCAAGAGAAAAGAAGTAATTTGAAATTCCTGCAAGAGGGTTGAGAACAATGGCTTTTGAGATGCAAAGAGCACAACACAGTTAACAACAGTGCACATCATAGGGCCTGAGACCAAAGTCCTACAAGGGACTATGGAGGCTTACGGTGAGCAACCATCCTGTTTCACGTCATTAGAGAAAATGCCCACTGCGATCCACTAATTTCCCAATCAGCTTATTGGCTGTGACCCACAGCTGATAAACACTGGATTGAGAAGGCCTCCCTGCAGTGAGGGCCGCTAAATGGTTAAATCCCATTTCCCAATGGAGTTGTGCCAACACAGGGTCCAGAGGTCCTTCTATCAGAAAACTTAAGCTGCGGGCTGAAAATTCCTGGTCAGTTGTGCTCTGGAAGGCAGAACCTGAACAGATGGCAGAAGACTGCTACTTCTGGAGGAGGGAGCTCTCTATCTCTAGGGGAAACCAAGAGACGAATGGGATGGGAGTCAGAAATCAGATGGAAGAGATGGACCCAGGTTCCGCTGCGACAAGTCTTCTCCACCTTGATGAGTGCCAGGCTGTTGGGGAATGAAAGGCAGGCAACAAGTGACATCTGTGCAAGCGCTCAGGAAGGCGGCAGCTCCGCTGAGAATGTCACTCCTTAAATGGCAGTTCCGTATCCAAACCCGTAGGTTCCCTCACTTCATGTGCTCCTCAGTTAGGTACTGGAAGACAGAGGGAATTAGAGGAGGCATCGCTAATTTAGCACTTTGTTAATGACAGCTCAACTCTGTGACAGCTCAAGACTAAGGCAAGGATGGGGGGAAATTCATGAAAACATGCAGACCAGCCAATTGTACGCACTGGTTTTTGCTGGGTTTTTTTAAGGCAGTGCTTTGCTAACTTGTCCATCTCAACTATGGCAGATGTGAGTGAACATTCATCCCTGGAGGCCAGGGCTGGGGCAGAGCCACTGCCAGAATAAAATTTCATTTGTCTCCTCTTTTATCTAAAAATGTCAAGCAATCGTGTATCACACTGGCCCACGGTGTGCATGGCACCGTGATAAAAGCCTGCTGTGGCTGTCACTGAATGCTGACCGTGTCCCCATGCGGGAGGCTCTACTGTGTCACCGGCTCCCGTCTGACAGGCGGGTATGTCCCTTGCCCAGGACCACAAAGCAAGTAAGGGGCGGGACAGATTCAAACCCAGACAGTCTGGTTCCAGGGCCCTGCTCTTACCCATTAAGCGATGTTGAGTTCTCCTCCAACACATATCCATATTCGTTTCAGTATCCTTTTTTTTCCCCCTTTATTTATTTATTTTAGAGAGAGAAAGAGAGAGAGCGGGGGAAGAGGCAGAGGGAGAGAATATCCACGCAGACTCCCACTGAGCACAGAGCCGGACGCAGGGCTTGATCTCACGACCCATGAGATCAGGACCTGAGCAGAAACCAAGAGTTGGACGCTTAACTGACTGAGCCCCTCAGGCGCCCCTCAATATTCTTTAAATGTTATTTTTCCCACATCTTTGGATAAAATGTGACCCCCCCCCCCAAGGAAGATGCCCCCCGGGGCTCTGCCTGCACGCTGGCATGCTCTGGAGCACCGCAGGAATACAGGACCACAACCTGCCAGAACTCATCCGCTGGTCCTCTCGCTCCCACGGCCAGGCGTGAGCTATGCAAGGTCCCTCAGCGCGCTACAGTCTTCACGTCCTGGAGGAATTTCATTAACAACCAAGATAGCATAAGCGCTGGTTGTTTATGGCATCTTTAAAATGAAAAATTCATCTCTAGGCTAAATTACAGCAAGTTAATTACAGAGCCTGGCTGATGGCAGACAAACTGAGAGAGAGTGAGGTATTGATTGAATTTTCAAATGCAAACGGCAGCCACGACCACATGTGCCCAAGACTGCACGTCGGGGCCTTACTCAGAGAAAGAAAACTGCAGGCTCTGCCCCATCAAGAGAGTCGGCCTCGGAGGCGGAGGCAGACAGGCTCTCTGATCCACTCACTGATTCAACACACCCTTGCTAAGCAGCGAGGCGCTGGCGACCAGCTAATCACACGCAGAGTAGCTCACCCACCGATTCATTCATTCACACACTAACTGAGTACCTACCATATGCCAGGCACCGATTATATGTGCTGAGTGTGCGGCCTAGACCATCTGATCAGCCACTGATTCCCCAGATACAAGGCTACGTCCACATGCCAGGCATGCTCTTGGCAGTGGCGATGGAGCAATGAGCGAGACAAAGCTCCTCTGGCACATTCTAGTGGCAGGAGACAGACAAGAGACGAAGATGTGCTATGTGACAGAGAGCCGGGGACATGCTGTAACACAGGGAGCGGTACAAGGGACCAAGTCTGAGCAGAGAGCAGAGGGCTGAAGGGAAAAAGTGCCTTGAGCACAACTGGGGGTGGGGGTGGGGGGCGCGGTGGGGAGGGAGCCGGGAGGGCAGAGTTCTGGAACCTGAAAGGTGTGTGGGAACGGCGCTCGGGGCAGGCCCCACAGGAGCATGCAGCCTGAGGTCCGCTGAGCAAGAGCAAGAGCGGAGGAGGGAGAAGATCAATCCAGAAAGGACTCTACAAACCCACCAGCGATTGTCTCAAAGCCTATTATTTGTGCTCCGCTGCAGGCCTTGATTACGGCTGCCCAAATTCAAATAGTCTGCAAAAGGCAACCCGTACACTAAGTTGCTACCAAATATTTACACGGTGGCATGTCAGCGTTCTCTGGAGTCTCCAGGAGGGTCGGTTTCGGGGGTAGGGGAAGGAGAATGACCCCATCGGAGTGACCTTGGGCTGCTGAAGTTGAGTTTGTCACTAACAAAGTGATAAATATTTGATCTTTAGCATAAATGCCACCTTTCTTGCTGAACCTTAAGCTGTTTTGCCAAACTGAACAGTCAGTGGGGATGGTCCAGGCAAAGTCCACAGGACCAGAAGGCTTTTGAGCACTGAAGATGAGGCCGATTTTGCCCGTGGCCTGTCTGCAGGCCCCACGAGGTTCCCCTGGCCAGCAAAGTGCCTGCCTCCACCTCCTGGTTCCTCAATCTCCAGACAGAATGACCTCACTTAATACAAGCTCTGATCTTAGTCCTCTAGCTACAGAGCCTGCAGCGGCCCCCAGGACCAGCAAAACACAGTGCAGATTTGGCCTGGCCTTCCAGGCCCTGAGTGCCGAGCCCAACCCCGGCCCCAACGTCACATGGAGCAGTCACACTCCTGTCACGCTGAACGCGTGCCCAGCCCCAGGGCTCTTCATCTTGGCCTGCTTCACACACTCTCGCCGCTGAGAAAACATGCCCGATCCCATTGATCAAAATCAGTTACCATTTTGCCTCCTCTTATGTCTTTAAAATGGCCCTTCTTGGGGCGCCTGGGTGGCACAGTCAGCTGAGCATGCGACTCTGGGTTTCGGCTCAGGTCTGATCTCAGAGGCTGAGATGGAGCCCCACGTGGGTGTGGGGCTCAGCGCGGAGTCTGCTTGAGCCTCTCTCTCCCTCTGCCCCTCCCCCCGTGCTTGAACTCTCTTTCACAGAAATAAAAAAATAAATCTTAAATAAATTAATTAATTAAATGGCTCTTCTTTCACTCTGCCTCTTCAAAGAGTTAATCATTCTCTGTCTACCTCCCACCAGGGGTTTATTAAGTATTTGCTAAATGATAGAAGCCTGTTTCTCTTAGTCATGGCGCCCAGGTCAGAGGTTCGAGTTTTTCCTGGACACATCCCCTCTCCCCTATTCTTATATCACATTCTTCCCCGAGTCTTACCAGTCCCTCATCCTAGACATCTCTCAAACATCTCCCCACTTCTCCGTCCCCACTACCACCAGGTCAGGACCTCATCTTTGCTTGTGAGGAGTTCTGCAACAGCCTCCTAACCTGTGTTTCCCTGCCTGACCTTCTTGCCTGCTCAAGACATTTCTAAATCCTTCTAAGATCACTGCCTGTGGCGGTGGGCAAAGGACGCTACAACTTGCCCATCCCCACGTGCAGGAGACATGTGCATCTTCTTTAGCAAAGGCATATGGAGGACTCATTTATTTATTTTTATTTTTTATTTATTTATTTTTTTTAAGATTTTATTTATTTGAGAGAGAGAGAATGAGAGACAGAGAGCATGAGAGGGAGGAGGGTCAGAGGGAGAAGCAGACTCCCCGCCGAGCAGGGAGCCCGATGCGGGACTCGATCCTGGGACTCTAGGATCTTGACCTGAGCCAAAGGCAGTCGCTTAACCAACTGAGCCACCCAGGTACCCCTATTTATTTATTTTTAAAGATTTTATTTATTTATTTGAGAAAGAGAGAGCATGGGTGGGGGGGGAGGAAAGGGAGGGCAGAGGGAGAAGCAGAAACTCCCCACTGAGCAGGGAGCCCGACGCGGGGCTCGATCCCAGGATGTTGAGATTATGACCAGAGCCGAAGGCAGACGCTTAACCAACTGAGCCACCCAGGCGCCCCTGGAGGACCCATTTAAACCTCATATAGGTTTTTAAGTGTAGTTGTTGGAAACTCTTGGGCCAAAACACATTCCTGGTATAAATATGCATTATTTTATACGTTAAGGTTAACCACCAACCAAATCATGCTAAACAGTGAGAAAGCTAAGCTAACAGTAATTGATAATTCAACATCCAGATTCTGAGCAATTACAAATTATCACCAATTCAAGATGGGTTTGACATAGCACGGTCATAGTACCATCGCTAACATCTACAGGAAATCCAACAGCCTGTAGGGCTGAGCTTCATAGGAGCCTGAAACCTACCACTTCCAAGCATGACAAGGCAGCCAGACCCCAAAGGAACAGGAAATGGAGTCATTCATAAACTCCAGCAGGGCTGTAATTTAACACCAACCACATTTCAGTAACTTCTAAAAATGTCTTTGTAATTCTTGGTAGACAGCCTATGGATGTACCTTAAACTTGGAAGTCTGTGGCATTTTGAGTCCCATACCCACAAAACCTAATAAACCTAATAAAAGGCCTTGTGTGTCTGGATTGGGTCAATGCCACTGAGAAGAAGCCTTGAAAGTAGAGGCCAAGCCTACAGAATTCCTAGTGCAAAAGACAAATCTGACCCAGGAACCTCCAGCATAGAATCCCATGGGAATGCTCTACTGCAGGATCAGGCCCCCGGCCCATCAGTCAGTCCCCAGTCCACGCCTTCACCTGCAGCAGCCACAACCACCCCCATACAGTTCTCGGGGTGTGCCATGCCCTTGCTGACCTCCCAGGCCTCCGTCCATGCAGCTGTCTGAAATGCCCTTTTCCACCTCTTTTCTCTCAGTCACTCCTCCCGCTTGGCAAACTCCTCCTTGAGACCCATCTCATGGGTCACACGTCCTTGAAAGCATTTCAAGACTTTCCAGGCGCCTAGGTGGGTAAGGGGCTCACCTCTGTGCTCCCATGGCACCTTGTAACGCCACAGTGCTCATGGATCACCTCGCCTGCTATTCTCATTATGATCTTAGTTTGTAACTCATCAGACTGAACCACCAAACTGGTATCAATAAAAAGTTACAAATTCAAGATCATAGCAAAGTGGTCTTAATTTGAGGTCATAGTACACCAAAGCTACAGCTGGAATCTCAGGACTCCCATTAATCATCTTTAATGGAAGGCCCGAGGAGCACAGAGTGTCACTCGGATGACAGATTTCCCTGTTCACGTGTGACATGGTACCACAAACACACAAAAGTAAAGGTTAAGGTAAGGAACACGAGTGGGCTGCAGAGTAGGAGAAACGTGTCTAAAAAGGAAACCTGTGTGCTCACATTTAGTGTGTTTCTTTTTTTTCCCTGTAGAATGTCAGTCTTGTCTTATAAGGACCTGGGACCACGTTTTCGTCATGATTTCCAGAGCTAAAGGCTGCACACGTCCTTACACTGAAATATTTGGAAGGGAGGCTACTTGGAGAGCAGCAGGGGTATTAACATTTTAGCAGATGACATATTGGTTGATTGCTTATTAAAGTTCCAAATGAAATAGTGGTCCACCTCTGTGCAGTTGATTTCTGGGGTTTGGAGGAACAAATCCCCCCATACCATTTTCCCGAACATGACATCCATTCTAAGTACACCTTTGCTGGGCTGACAGTTATTTTATTGCCCTTGGAAAATCAAAATCACTGCAGCCTGCCAAGAGAGTCAAGAGTGAAAGGTTGAAGTGTCTCACAAGCCACTTGAATGTGACGTCAACAGTGCCGTGAGACCTCTAGCCAGCTTAGCCAGGTCTGGGGCCCAGGCCGTGCAGTCCTCTCCGTCGGCCATGCTGGGCCTATGGGATTCATCCAAGCACAGGAAGAGGTCATGGACAGGTGTGAACAAGGAGTGAAATGATATGATGAGCATTTTAAAGGTCACCCTGAGGCCAAAGTGACAAGCAGAATGAAGGAGAAGTGGACACAGGCAAGCAGTTCAAAAGCCTTTGCAGGAACCCAGGCAGCTACTGGTGTCATTGGATGTGGGGGATGGACATGGAGGGCAGCAGGTGAATTCAAGATCTACTTTAGGAGCATCGCAAGGACTTGGGGATCTGGAGGAAGAGAAAGGTGAGTGTTAACAGACGACTCTCCAGCTTCTAGCCTGAAAAAGTGAGTTAACAGCTGTGCATCCTAATCAGATGGAGGGAAGGGAGGTGTGCAAAGGGGCTGTGGTAGAAAGAGACTAAGAGATAAAAAATCGGACCCCATGAGTTTGAAGCACCTGCGAGACATTCAAGTTTGCTAGCTGCTATAATAGGTATAAAATGTCCTGCAAAGCACAGAGAGGTCATGTGGAATGACAAACGCCTGGGTCTTCTCACTGGTGACCCTTCCTACCTTCCTCCCGGGGTGCTTGGATGTCCTGTCACTGGACCAGTTCAAGGTGGGGGGCACCACATAAGGAGCTTATGGGGCCAAACTCTGCCGGCCATGCCCAGGCTACTTCTATGACGACCCTCAGTAGTGATGCAGATACCAGCTTTGGGGCCAAGAAAGCAGTCACTTTAGCAGTAAAATATGTGCATCATGCCCAATGGGGAGTATGTAGCTCAATATTTTCTTCAGTTACAGGCATCATAATAGGTTTGTTGATTTCTTGATACTGATGTTTTCAAGGAGTCCCGGCAGAAGGGCCTTGGTACCTAGTCCTGTGCCCTGATGATTAGACCTCTGGGAGCACCAGCCTGCGTGGGGGATTCCAAGTTGGACTCTCTCCTAGGGAAATGCTAATCTAAGGTGGTATCAGATGCAGAGGACGGTCTCTCTCCCTCAACAGAAGACCAGAGAAGACAACCTATTTTAGGAAAACAATGACTCACTGAAATCACATCCTGCTCTTAAGTTAATATGCCTCCTTCTGGACTAGAACCTGGTTTCCTATCATGATGGGTCTATTTCCAATTCCCCATCAAAGGACAAATCAAAATGCCATTTAACAATCTGCTTTCTAATTAAAATTTGAGCCATTTTTTAAAAATCACATTTAACTACACAGTTCCACATGGCAATAAAGCACCGTGCTCTGCTGCCTTGATTAATAGAAGTATTTGCAATTATTTAAAGGAGAAGGGAGAGAAAAACCATCATTAGAAGCAGCTAGATTAAACCCGTTAGTGTCTTTCAGTTTACTCATAGAGTAAGACAGTGCGGTATTAATGTAAACTAATTAAATTTCCTACATTTAAATAAGCCCTAACAAAAAGAAAACTTAGAAGATTGACTGGAAGGCCCTGGAAGGAAGAAAACGACTTTTTTCAAGAAAGCTGGGGTGAGGGGTAACACCAAGATCAGTTTGCATCCCCCCTCTTTTTTTTTTTTTAAAGATTTTATTTATTTATTTGATAGAGATAGAGAGAGGGAGAGCACAAGCAGGTGGAGTGGCAGGCAGAGGGAGAGGGAGAAGCAGGCTCCCCACTGAGGAAGGAGCCCGACGTGGGGCTCGATCCCAGGACCCTGGGATCATGACATGAGCCGAAGGCAGCCGCTTAACCGACTGAGCCACCGAGGCGCCCCCCCCTCCTTTTTTTTAAAAAGGTTTTATTTATTCATTTGACAGAGAGAAAGAGAGAAAGAGTGAGAAAGCACAAGGGCACAAGCAGGGGAATGGCAGGCAGAGGGGAGAGCAAACTCCCCACTGACCAGGGAGCCTGATGGGGGGGCTTGATCCCAGTGTTACGGAACCTGGATTGGATCACCTGATAGAAGAACCAAGCAGTACTTGGAGATCTTGGAGGATAGGAGGTTTACTTAACACTGGTGGGCTCAGAGGAGAGTGATCTCCAAAGGTCTGAGCCCCCAGCAAAAAGGGGGCAATTTATACACTTTTACTTCCCTATATGTGGCACTTTCACTGCACGGCGGCAGGCAGGGCAGGAGGGAAAACCTGGAAGGGCCCTAGGGCCGGGACTGGGGTTCCCTTGCTGGCTTGGTTGGCCCCCTTAGAACACAGATTTCCCTTATTCCCCCCTTTGATGCCCCTTTAAACACCTAGTTTAGAGGGCATCATTTTTATTCTCTAAGGGGCGATAGTGAGTGAGGAGCAACTGGAGTCTGATCTTAGCCATTTGAGCAGTGATAAACCTAGTCAGGGCATTAAGAATACAAAGACCATGGGGCGCCTGGGTGGCTCAGTTGGTTGAGCGACTGCCTTCGGCTCAGGTCATGATCCTGGAGTCCCGGGATCGAGTCCCCCATCGGGCTCCCTGCTCAGCGGGGAGTCTGCTTCTCCCTCTGACCCTCCTCCCTCTCATGCTCTCTGTCGCTCATTGTCTCTCTCGCAAATAAAAAAAAAAAAAAAGAATACAAAGACCAAATGCTACTGTGAGGAGGAGCATTAGGAGGGGGCCAAGAAAGGGGGCGAACCAAGGGAACCATTGTGAGAGGGAATCCCACCAAGCCGTCCACTGGAGCGCTTCCCACCTGTGATTTACTCATTCCTGTAATTGGGTCAGAGTTTCTTGGACCACCCCCGACTCATTAGCATAGAAACAACATTCCTCCTGTAAGAAGAGACAGAGCCCCCACTGCGCGGCCGTGTGTACCATGTGTAAGTGGAGCCCACGCCTGTTTTGGAGGACCACTGAAGCCCGTGAATCGAGTTGGCGCTGCAGGGCCAAGGCTGACTGAGTGAGGGCGGAAAAATCCACCGTGAGTTGTTGAGTTAGCCCCTGGTACTGAACCTGTGACATCCGATGCCGGTGGCGCCAAGGGCAACACCTGAAGCAGCCGGCAGGCTCACGAGAAGAGGGATGGCCGCAGGGGAGCGTCGAGGGCGGCTAGGAGGTCTCCATATGAGTGGGGCATCGCTCCCGGGGAGGACTGAAAGATCGGGTAAGAGACTGACAAGCGTGCATGATTGACAGCGTGGGGTGATGCAGATGTACACACCTTGATCACAAGCCCGAAAAGTGTTGTTAGGAGCACAGACCCTACTGTGGCGCGTGATGGGAGAGGAAGAGTTGCCATACAGCGGTACTGGAGCCAGAAAGGGATAATCTGAGGTCCCCGGTGCCGAGGTGGGAGTGACACGGTGGATTGGCTGAGGATGACACCTAGGTATTGGGCGGGACCGGGCTTCATACAGATCCAGCAGTCAGACGCTAGGGGTGGATTTGAGTGGTTAAGCACTTGGTGGGAGGCATTAATCATACCTAACAGTTGCGCTATAGATGCTTGCTGCATGGGGATGCAGGACCCAGGGATACGCAGGATGCGCCAGGGTGAGTTATTTTCTGTCTGACTCTGGGTTGACTGCAAGGCTTGGAGTGAACATGGACTTAATCATAAACCTGGCCATAGGGTCGGTCCCTATAGAGTGATACTGGCCCAACAAGAGAGTGATTCCTGTGGCCCATCATGTGGCACTGGGTTGTACGTCTGAGAGAGTGAGTGGTATACAGTGATTGTTAGGGCAAGAGGATGGGGTGGCATTGCGTGACAAGGAAATCCGGATGTCACTGTGCTGTTTGAGGTGCCACCACCTGGTGGACCATCGTTCCATCCCCGGCCAAGTCGCCACCCATGACTCACATCCCCAGGCTTGTGAGCAGAACTGAGGGCAGGTGTTTGGCTGTTGAGGCATGGGGGCCCCCACAGATGTAGATATCTACCAGCCGGTAACCTGAGTGAGGGCCATGGTCTATGAGGCCCTCTATGAGGTTCTCAGGAGGTATCAAGAAGCTGGCATCCCTCAAAATGGAGGTTAACCTTTGGTGTGTGCCCATCCCAGGTGGAAGAAGTCAGTGGGGGCACCAGTGCGGGACTGAGGGGGATAAGCTGGAAAGTCCATTTGCCAGTGATGGTGATACAAGAGTTTGTCCCCCTTGCCTGGCCGGGCAGCTAGAGGCAGTGAGGAGGAATGGCACACCAGATAGCCGAAGACCAGGACTGACTGGGGCCAGGAAAACCATGGTGACGTGCGCTCAGGAGTAGACAGCAGAGGGTCAGTAAGAGTGGGATCTATGACCTTAGGTAGAGGGAGCCATCGTGGCTAACCCATCAGCAGATGAAACCCGTGGACAAGTGAGTGCAGTAATACACCCTAGGGACACCAATAAGCAATGGCAATAGTAAGCCTCTGGGGATAAGTCCAGTCAGGAGGGGCAACAGTATAGAGTCGGACTCCCAAGAAGAGGAAAATCACGCCGATGAGAGCTAGGGACCACGGTGAGCAGGTGTCCATCAGCCGGTGGGGTCTCGTTGAAGGCGAAGCCGGAGCGGGTTCGTGAGGTCTGGCTGGACTCTCCACTGGTGCGGCTCCTTGTCTGAATGATGAGCTTTCTTCACTCTGGAGTGGTGGACCCACGGGGTGACACCTGAGATCTTGAGGGCAGTAGGGGTGGTAGAACAACAGTGTGAGGCCCTGTCCACTGCAGTGTGAGGGGGTCTTTCTTCCAATCTTTCACCCAAACTGAGTCCCCTGTCTGGAAGGAGTGTACCTGAGATCCTAAGGAGATTGGGGCCCTCTCAATGGTGCACTTTTGTAATTTATTTAGGGTGGCCCGCAGGGCCTGAAGCTGCTCCTTTATTTCTTTTTTTTTTTTTAGAGTTTTTTTTTTAATTATTATGTTATGTTAATCAGCATACAGTGCATCATTAGTTTTTGATGTAGTGTTCCATGATTCATTGTTTGTGCATAACACCCAGTGCTCCATGCAGAATGTGCCCTCCTCAATACCCACCAACAGGCTAACCCATCCTCCCACCCCCCTCCCCTCTAGAACCCTCAGTTTGTTTTTCAGAGTCCATCATCTCTCATGGTTCGTCTCCCCCTCCAATTTCCCCCC
>NC_138379.1:62828479-62877042 GCF_054177405.1 Leptonychotes weddellii
CCCTCCAATTTCCCCCCCTTCATTCTTTATTTCTTTATCTCCAACCTGATGTAAGTTTCCTGGAAGGCTCCCCAAGCATGGGGGAGGCCGTCCATATATTAATTCAAAAGGGGAGAAACCTAGTGTCCCAGGTGTGCAGCGAGCACACAGGAGAGCTAGGGGTAGCAGATCCGGCCATGGAAGGTTAGTCTCCTGACAAAACTTTGCTAAGGTTCCCTTGAGGGTGTGATTCATTCGCCCTACTTTCCCTGAACTTTGGGGCCAGTAAGTGGTGTGGAGTCTCCAAGTGATGTTGAGAGATTTGGTCAAGACCTGTCCAATGTCTGCCACAAATGCGGGTCCGTTGTCACTATGTACTGTTAACGGCAGGCCGAACCGGGGCACGATCTCCCGCAAGAGGACTTTAGCTACTTACCAGGCTTTGCTCCGTCCTAGTCGGGAAGGCTTGGACCCACCCAGAGTATGTGCATACTATTACTAGGAGATATCTGAAGCCCCTGCTCGGCTGCACATCTGTGAAGTCTACTCTAGATCTTCGAAGGGGGTTGCTCCCATCCTCTGGACACCTGGCGGGGGCCGAGGTGCAGACCGAGCATTATTTTTAGCTCATGTTGTGTATCGTTCACTCGTTGCTCGGCACAGTGCCGGCAGCTGACTGATGCAGTAGTGCTTCTTTAGAAGGGCCTCTAATGCAGTTTTTCCCAGATGAGTGAGTCGGTGGCATTCCTTGACTAGCTGCCCTCCAGTTGCTGTTGGAACAAAGATGTGCCCATCGGGCATCATCCACCGTCCCTTTTCAGTCAGGGTGGCTCCCTCTGCCATGCCCATCCCTTTTCCTTTTTAGTGTAACTGGGTGGAGGGACTTCTTCTGGGGGTGTTAGGGCCATGGTGAGGGAAGGGGCTCTGTCCATGTCCTCACTGGCTGCGGTCTTGGCTGCCTCATCTGCCAGACGATTTCCCCGCGCTATGGGGTCGTCTCCTTTCTGGTGTCCCTTACAGTGCAGGATTGCTACTTCCTTTGGAAGCCAGACGGCTTCGAGGAGTCTCACTATCTGCTCCTTGTTCTTGATAGCTTTTCCTGCTGCAGTTAGGAGGCCCCTTTCCTTGTAGATGGCCCCATGTATATCTACAGTAACAAAGGCGTGCCGAGAGTCAGTGTAAATGTTAACTCGCTTGCCTTCACCGAGGGTGAGGGCTCGGACTAAGGCATATAGTTCAGCCTGTTGTGCTGACCAGCCAGCTGGTAATGCCTTAGCTTCTAGGGCTTCAGTGTTTGTGGTTATTGCATAACCCACTTTTTGGGCACCCTCTTGCAGGTAACTGCTGCCATCGCTGAACAGCGTGAGCTCTGGATTCTTTATGGCTTGATCCCACAGATCTGGACAGCTCGCGTAGACTTCATCAGTCACCTCGGAGCAGTCATGGTCTGGTTCCCCCTCTTCCATGGGGAGAAAGTTTGCTGGATTTAATGTCCTTACTGTTTCAAGGGTGACCCGCAGGTTTTCACAGAGGAACCCTTGGTATTGTGCTAGCCAAGAGTTGGAAATGAAGCGGTGTCCCTATGCGTTCATGAGGGACACAACTGCATGAGGGACCTTGACATAAGTTCTTGCCCCAGGGTAATTTTGTCCGCCTCCTTGATGAGTAGGACTGTGGCTGCCAGCGCCCTGAGGCACGGTGGCCATCCTGTTACCACGGGGTCCAGCTTCTTTTACAGATATGCAACTGGCTGTTGCCAGCGCCCAGCAGTCTGGGTGAGTACCCCGAACGCTATTTTTTCCTTTTCATGCACAAAGACATTGAAGGGTTTTTCTACATCTGGTAGGCCCAGGGCTGGAGCCCGCCCCAGGGAGGTCTTTATCTCTGTGAAAGAGGCTTCTGCTTCCTCAGTCCAGACAGGGAGTTCTCAATTGTTCCCCTAAGAGATCATAAAGGGGTCCTGCTGTTGCTGAGAACCCAGGGATCCCAATACGGCAGAATCCTGCAGCCCCCAGGAATTCTCGTAGGCCCCTTTTTGTCTGGGGCTGTGGCAGGGAGATGATGACCCTTTTCCTCTCTGGCCCTTGGGTGAGGAGAAAACCAAGGTATCGGACCTGTGTTTGGCAGATTTGTGCCTTCTTCCATGAGGCTCGGTATCCCAAGTCTGCCAGGAGCTGTAGGAGGGCCTTTGTGCCTTTTTGTGCAGTCTTCTTGTGTGTCACTGGCGAGGAGGAGGTCATCCACATACTGGAGGAGGGTGCATCGTGTGGCCTCTCTTGGGAGCTGGCGAGGTCTGCGGCCAGCCCTTCCCCGAAGAGTGTTGGTGAGTTTTTAAACCCCTGCGGGAGGCACGTCCAGGTCAGTTGCATCTGGTGCCCTGTATCAGGTTCAGTCCATTCAAAGGCAAACAGTGGCTGGCTCTGGGGAGCTAAGCGGAAGCAGAAGAAGGCATCCTTCAAATCTAGGCAAGTGAACCATCTGGCCGACCCTGGGATTTGGCCGAGGAGGGTGTATGGATTCGGGACCACTGGGTGCAGAGAAATGGTCACCTTGTTGATGGCCCACAGGTCTTGAACTGGTCGGTATTCCCCTCCTGGCTTCTTGACTGGCAGGAGTGGGGTATTCCAGGCTGACTGGCACTCGACTAAAATACCTATTTCTTTGAGTTTGGTCAGATGTTCTTGGATGCTGATCTTAGCTTCTTGTAGAAGGGGGTATTGCCTTTGCCTCTGAGGTTGGGCTACTGGGATCAGTTCAACAATTATAGGGGCCCAATTCCGGGCTAGTCCAGGTGGGTTGTTTTCGGCCCATACTGAAAGGAAGGCGAGTCTGAACTCCGGCGGGCTGGTCAGTTGGGCCTGGGTGCAGAATAGCCTCCATTCTTCTTCCCTCGGTGTGGTAATTGCTAGTACCAGAGACCCCGTCTCCTCTGGACTTGGGTTCAATCAGAGGCTAGTGTATCCGGTGGTCTCAAAAGTTATCTGAGCCCCAAGCTTGGAGAGTATGTCTCAGCCCAGAAGAGGGATGGGGCAATCAGGCAGATAAAGGAATTCATGTCGGACCTTGTGGCCCCCAAGTTCGCACTGGCGAGCCTGGCAAAAGGGCTGCTGTATCGTCCAAGTCCCGGTGGCCCCAAGGATGGTCGCAGTCCTTTTGCTGAAAGGGGCCACTGGGGAGGTGACAATAGAGTGCTCGGCCCCAGTATCAACCATAAAAGTCACTGGTTGGCCCCCTACTTTCATTCTGACCGTGGGCTCATGGGGGCCAAGGAGGAAAGAGCCCGGTTCCCCTCAGTCTGAGTCTGTTCCCGCAAGGCCTATGAGGTCCTTCTCTCGGGGTTCTTCCTTGTAGCGGCTGGGCTTCTGAGCCTTTCCCTGGTTGGGACATTTGTTTTTCCAATGCCCTTTCTCCTTACAATAGGCACATTGATCCCTTGCCAAGGGGGTTTTGGGTTCCCCCCTTTTGGTAGTTGGGGTCTCCCCATCTTGGTGTCATCCTTTTCTTTCAGGGCGGTGGCCAGGAGGCTGACTTTCTTTTTCATCTTTTTATTGGCTCCCCATTCGGCTGTGACCTCCCTGTTCATGTAGACCTTATTGGCAATGTCTATTAGTTGGGTGATGTTCATCCTGGCGAAACCCTCTAGTTTCTGAAGTTTTCTTCTAATGTCTGGGATGGCCTGAGCCACGAAGGAGGTGTTTACCATCTGTTGGCTTTCCTGTGCCTCAGGGTCAAATGGAGTGTATATCCTGTAGACTTTACATAATCTCTCGTAGTAGTCCCCGGGGGGCTCCCCTGGTTGTTGAGTGACCGAGGATACTTTAGTCATGTTCATGGGTTTCTTAGCTCCTGCCTGGATTCCCTGGAGAAGGGCCTCCTGGTATCGGCAGATGTGGGCCTGTCCCTCATCCGTGGTAAAGTCCCATGCTGGGTGCTCCTCGGGTGTGGCCGTATTAGCCCAGGCAGCAGGGTCGATGACTCCCGCTGGTGCATGCTCTTCTAGGTATTGCTGTGCTCCTGTCATTATTCTCCTCCTCTCTTGTGTGTTAAACAGGGTGTGGAGTAACTGTTGGCAATCTTCCCAGGTTTGCCGATGAGTCTGAAAGAGGGATTCCATGAGGTCTACCATGGCCTGTGGTTTTTCAGAGTAGGATGGAGTGTTATGTTTCCAGTTGAGGAGGTCGGTGGTGGAGAAGGGCTGATAATAACATCATGGAACGGCCGGGTTGGACCGTCCCATCTTCGTCGTGCCTCTTGGGTTCCCACATCTCTCATACCGGCACTTGGAGGGCACTTGAGCCTGGCCTGGGGCGCAACCTGGCTGCTGGTCCTGGAGAAAGTGGATCCTCTGGGCCTGGGGGCGCCGGTGAAACTGATGGTGGCGGAGTGCCTGGAGCTGAAGGGCCAGGTGTAGATGGTCTTGGGGGTGCGTACAGTGGGGGCAGGATCGGTTCGTCCTCGGGATCTCCGGCTAGGACTTGTGGAGACTGGGGCTTTTGCTGATCTTCTTTAGGTCGCTTTGATGAGGCGATTAAGACCCTGGCTTGTCCCCGCCTATTGCAAGCGAATCACACCCAGCGGGGAAGGGTCTGGGCAGTTCCTAGCCAGGAGTCAATGTACGGAAACCGGTCAGGGTGTCCTGGTTCTCCTGTTACAACTTGCCATACTCGATGAATCATTGGGACATCCAATGTCCCTTCTGAAGGACACCCGACATCAAGGTGGGCCATTCCAATTCACATAGGGTTCTCAACTTGCCGGGGTTCATCCTGACTCCATAGTCTCCTGAAAACCCCTTCTTGAAATTTTTGACCATGGTCTCTAGAACCATAGGTTTACTCTGCCCTGACCCCATGGTGATGTCCCCGTGTGCGGTGGCGCAGAGACAGAAAAGTGGGGGGGGGGTGCCTCCTGAGGTGAGGAGACCAATCAGATGCCCATCTGGCCGTGTCCCAAAGGAGCTTAGGTGAGGCTTAGCCGTAGCGGTCTCAGTGTTGTGACTTACGATTGGAAATTATTCCGATGCCGCCATAGACTGTATGCCATTCACCACGGAATCGCAGATGGACCCACTCAGACTCTGTAGGCTTCTGGGGACCTTAAGGGTGCCCGCCCGTGGAGTCACAGAATCAGTCCGCTTGAGCAAGCCAGGTGGGACTGCACATTCTCTCACACATTCACACTCCAGAAGTTATTACGTTCCCTCCCTGGGAATCCCTACCTGTGAGACCTCTAAGAGGTCTCTGGGAGGTGATCAGGCTCCCCTTCCACCCCAGTGGGGGTGGGCCTGTCTGCGTCCTAGGACCCCAGGCCTTACCGGAATCTGAAGTCCGGACCAGGTCCTCACCTGCCAAGTCTCCTTGAGTCTGGCGGGAACAGCGGAGCAGGGCCGGCCCGAGGTGACCGGGGCGGGAGACTGCTGAAAATTAGGCAGCCCCTCGTTCCGTCACCGCCCCGCCGTTGCCCCCAAAACGGTGGCAACAATGGGCCAGAGCGGCTGGGTTTCCCAGTCAGGGAAGCAAATGTTACGGAACCTGGACTGGATGGCCCAACAGAAGAACTAGCAGCAGTCGGAGATCTTGGAGGATAGGAAGTTAATTTAATGCCAGTGGGCTCAGAGGAGAGTGGTCTCCAAAGGTCTGAGGCCCCAGCACAAACAAAGGGGATAACTTATACACTTTTACTTCCGTATATGTGGCACTTATATGTGGCACTTTCCGGGGGCGGCAGGCGGGGCAGGAGGGAAAACCCGGAACGGCCCTAGGGCTGGGACTGGGATTCCTTGCTGGCTTGGTTGGCCACCTTAGAACACAGATTTCCCTTATCACCAGGTCCCTGAGATCATGACCTGAGCTGAAGGCAGACACTTAACCGACTGAGCCACCCAGGTGCCCCCAGGCTGCATCTCTTAACAGAAGGTTAAGGTCAAGGGTCCTCTCTCTGGAGGGAACATAGGGGGTGGGTAGGAGACAGGGCCCCAGGTTTTGTGATGGCAGCAGTGGCTTCCAAGGAGAAGGACCAAGATGGTGCGGGGGAGAGAAAAGCTGAACTCCATTCACGCTGGTGACATGACCTCAAGTAAGACCTCTAATTGCTCTGAGCCTGACTGCCTGTTTTCTAGGATTGGCAGGAGAACACAAGCTGGTGATGTGTGTAGAAGCATCCTGCAAAGGTGGACAAAATGCAAAGGTAAGAGACACCTACTGGTTACTGGGAGGTAGGAAAGGTTACAACAAGGACTCTCAGTGGATGGTGACCAACGAAACTGGGAAGATCAGTAAGAAACTTCTTTGGGATATTTAGCAGTGCAGTACACAGTTTGAGAAAAGGAACCTTTTCTCAAAAGCAAAAAGGTTTGGAGTAGGGAGGTGGGTGAAGACGCAGGGGTCTGTTGACTGGAGCAGCTCAGAAGATCATGCAGATGGATGGAGAAGGGGGTCTGCTGTCCAGCAGACAGGAGAGGCCACAACCACAGTGTGACCAAAACCCCACCTCCCACAACCCCCATTCAACTCCGGCCACGGGGAGGCCACGCTCCCAGTCACTGCTGTTCTGACTTGCCTGTCACCTCCCTTCCCTTTCAGTTGCTGGATTATTGCTCTTAACATGGGCCCATATTGCCCATAAAAAAATAAAAGTCAGATAGAAAAGCCTTGCTATTAGCTTCATTTCACCAACAGCCCAAATACAAAGGACATCCAGAGATCGGCAATTTCTGATGAATGCTTAAAGACCAGAATCGATTTGAGAATGATAGTAAATGGCGGAGTGCTAGAAAGACAAAGTGAACTCATACAGGAGCTGACTGTCTAGTGGGGAAGACTGATGCTCTGTTCATCCAATACATGTTTATGGGGCATCCAGGCACATTCAGATATGCCCTAGAGGAGCTTATTATGGAAAACATATAAACAGGCAACTATAATCAAGGGTGGAAATACCATGATGGTGACGAGGGAAGGTTCACAGAGAAGGAGCCTTGGCAGAAGAACGACCGGGGGTGGGGCATCATGTCAAGCTCATTACGATACATGTCAGTGAGAAGGAGATAGTATTACGGGGGTTCCAAAGCAGGAAAAGTCACTATCGGCCAGGAGGGAATAAAAAGGCTGGATTTCCAGGACATCTGGGTGGCTCAGTCAGTGAAGCCTCCAACTCTTGATTTCGGCTCAAGTCATAGTCTTGAGTGAGGGACGGGCAAGGCCAGGGAGGGACAGACAGGTAGAGGGCCATGTGACCAGGCTCACAGAAATCCCAGATGTGGAGAAATGTTATAGACAAGATATTAACCAGAGAGAAGGGAACATTAACAAATCTGCCTTGTTTGTTCTAAATATAGACGAGATATTTTCCTAATATTTACAAATCTACCTTGTTTGTCTTAAATGTTTTAGACAAAATATTTACCAAGTTCCCTTGTCAGTTTTCTATAAAAGACCCACCATAAAAGTCCTCAGTGGCAACCCGTTCGGGACCCCTCTCACTCTAGAGAGCTCCTTTCCTTTCCTTTCTGTTCTCACCTTCACTTAATCAACTTTCACTTCACTTCACCCTTTTGCCCGTGAGACAAGAACCCTGCAACAGTCTCAGGGTCATGAGATGGAGCCGAGCCCTGGGTCTGGCTCTGCACTCAGCGGGGAGTCATCCTACCTCTGCCACCCACCCTTCACACTCTCTAAATAAATCTTTAAAAAACAAATATATAAAAGGCTTGATTTCCAGGGAAGTAAAGACCTCCAGGGATCAACAGGAACCTGGCCAGGCAGAGAGGAGGGGAAAAGAGTACATACAGGACTGGGCATGTTTGAGGAATGCCAGGAACGGTAATCTCACCTCAAACACTGGCTTCCCTTTGAAGAAATTTTAGTAGGTACAAATTTACTTCCGTTTACCTTTTCTTCAACTTCAAGAACTGCTGCAGTTTCAGTACTTCAGCCAACTGATTTCCAGTAAAGGTGACTTGAGTTACTCCTGTTGAGAAATCAGAATAAGAGGTGTAATAGGTTTTGGGGAACTACCCCTCCCCAGACCCCTTTTTTGGGGACACTCCCCCCAGTCCATGCTGAGCAGGCAGTCCCATGGCTTCCCTTCCCAAACTGGTTAGCTTGGAGATGGACAGTGCCTCCCTCCCAACCTCCCTCATTTGAGGATGAAGACGGGCAAACTTAGGGAAGAAGTGGTGGGCCCTTATTCAGAGAAAGACACACACATGCACACAGAGGAGGTGAGCAGGACCATGCACTGTACAGCCCCTGAATTAAGGGGCCTTCCCGCTCCACTTCCCAGTAGACTGGTCAAGCTTTGCTCCCTGCATTCCTGAGATTCCTACAACAAACCCTCTGCTAAGTGAGCTGGTCCAAGAGCACTGTGGGTCCTTGCAACCAAGAGTCACTGACTTAATAAGAGATCCAGGGTTGGGACTAGAAAAGAGCAGAAGTAGAGGGTGAAGAAAGAGAGGCTTCCGGAACAAAGCCTTGGGAAAAATGAAAGAAGATGGGAGAAAGTGACCCGGGGCTCTCAACGACTGTCCCATAACATCTGAGAGACAAGGATAGGAGGATGTGTAAGACCCAGAGGGTAGACCCAACAGGTAATTCCTAAAATCCCAACAGTATTAGACATTAAGATGGAGGCCCAGATATTGGAGGGAAGGGGCTCTTCATATGGGCATTATCCATAACAAAACAAAGCAAATAAGAATTTCATTGAAAATACAAAGGTAGGAGACTCTGAAAAGTATCTATAGCAAACAGGGAATAATTAACTATATACTGCCCATCTCCAGTAAAATAAGAAGTGTAATAATTTGAAGATTGATTTACTGTAGGGTTTTTTTTCTGTCTAAAACAATAAACATTTTATTTATTCATGGTTTGGTGGGTCAACAATTAGTGCTGGGCTCAGCCAGGTGGTTTTTCTCTGGTCTTGCCTGGTTGACATATGTGGCTACAGTCATCTGGTGGCTCATCTTGGGCTGGGTGGTAGACCAGATGACTTAGCTGACATACTACTGACTGACAAGGCTATTTATGCTGCTTTTAGGGTCTATTTTAGTAAATATACACTTTTTTTTTTTTCCTGAGAGCTTCAGAGATGTATGCCTACCATCCCATCCTCTTGCCATATTTTTCCATTGGTTCTTGAGTTGGTCAACCATGAACTCACCCACTGTAGGGCTTCACGGAACTAACCTCTTCAATCCCCCCCTACCAGGGAGCCATGATTTTGGTGAAGTTCAGAGATAAAGGTGTGTGAAAGGGAGGGGCAAGAGGCAGGGATGGAAAGGGAAGGTTCTTCAGGAGCCCTGAATGCCGAATGAAGCTGGATGGGCTTTATTCCAGCAGCATAAGAGTCAAGATGATTGTCATCGAATCCCATATCCTCTAAGATAATTACCACTCAGAAAATGTAGAAAGTTAAAATTGGGCTGCAGAGGGAAAGTATGACCCAAACCACAGAGACCGAAGCAGTCAGCTGGAAATGAAGTCAAGAGCAAGCCAGGACCTTCAGCCTTGACAGGATCCCTTGCCTGCTGCTGTTGGCTATCAGGCTTTACAAGATTCCCCTGGCTTCTGGGCCTTCTAAGCAGCCCTGTGCTCCACAGGCTTTCACTCAGCAGGTCACAGAATAGCCCCAGGGACACCAGCTGACCTGCAGGCCAGGCTGAAGGGCAGCGCTCCAGTCTGCTCACTCTAGGCCTGGTCCCCAAGAGGCTGGTACCACCTCCTGTCTCTCCACTCTGAGCAGCAGAGGCACCTGCTCTAATGTCAGTCCTACTGCCTCCGCTCTGGGCCTCGGTCTCCTCATCCATAAAATAAGGGAGACTAGACCACTGGTACTCAAAGGTGGTCATCCACCCAATTCGTCACTGCTGGTTCACAACAAGATAAGCACAGAAATTAAGAGAAACGGAGAAGCTGTTATAGCACATAAGATTGCCACACAGCCCAGCACACATGCGATCAGCAGAAGGGTCTTGTCCAATGAAGCATATGTGAGTTTCCTGTAGCTGCCATAACAAATTATCACAAGCTACATGGCACAAAACAACACAAATCTATTCTCTCACAGTTCTCGGGTCCAGAAGCCTGAAATCATAGTGTAGGCAGGGGCCATGATCCCTGCAGAGGCTCTGGAGAAGGCGCGCCTTGCCTTTTCCAGCTATCGGCACTCCTTGGCTTGTGGCCACATCTCTCCTCCACTTCACTGCCTTCTCTGTGCATGTGACATCTCCCTCTTCCTCTCTAAGGACACTTGTGATGGCACTGAAGGCTCACCTGGATAATCCAAGATGATCTCACATCAAAATCCTTATCTTAATCACATCTAAAAGACCCTTTCTCTAAATAAGGTAACATTATTGGGACACGTCTTTGGGGCAACCATTTAGCCCATGATAACTGATACGGATATTGCCCAATTTTTGTGTGACCA
Organism: Leptonychotes weddellii; assembly: GCF_054177405.1. NCBI lineage: Eukaryota > Metazoa > Chordata > Mammalia > Carnivora > Phocidae > Leptonychotes > Leptonychotes weddellii. The sequence continues at coordinate 62,838,890 of NC_138379.1, forward strand.
GTTGTACCTGGTATGCACTGTACATCCATATCAGAGCACCACTGGGGGGAAAAGGACCACTACCCTGTCTTTCACGCAGCTAGGACCCCTGCTCTACCTCTGCAGCCCTGGAGCCTGGGCTGGACAAGATCAGATTGCAATGGGCACCCCCCAGGAAAGGAAAGGTTAACAGGTGGTAGGGGTACAAAGAACAGGTGCAGACTTTCCCTCAGCCTGTCCCAAGCTGGTCTCCCACCTTCTTTGGCAAGCAATGCAGGCGCCGCCCCCTCACCCCATCCTTCTATCCCTCAAGCAGCCTTGGTTGTAAAGTAGTTAAATTGATCTGTTTTCTGTTCAAGTGTTTTCAGAATTTTCAATGCTCAGAGTTTTCAACGTCTGAGTTTGAGAACAGAAGTAAGACTGTTTTACTAAAATCCTTATATACCTAGCACTGTCCTGCCACTCACATGTCCTCTCTCCAGTACCCCTCCCTGTAACCTCAAAAACACTCAGGCTTCATAACAAAATGGAGAAAGCACTTGGAGACTGGACAAATCAAGGATATCATTTCACTTGAAATTTTCTTGCCTTGTGAGAATACATCTTGCTGAAGGAATCACTATGTTGAGTTGCTTTGCTATGTTACATGTCAGCCTTAAAGGGCAGATGATGTCAAAAGTAGCTGAGAATGTTTAAAATAATAACACTCAATGCAGGTATGGCCACAGTAAAACGGGCACTCTCATCAGTCAGCTACTAGTAGGAGTTATATAACAGGCACAATCTCTCTGGAAAGCAATTTGGCAAATTCTTATTAAGTAGCTTACATCGTACATACCCTTTGACATTATAATTCCATTTTCAGAACCCTGTATTAGAGAATGAATCATAAGTGGGGACAAAACTTAATGCTCAAAGGTATCCACAGCAGTGCTATCCATGAGATAAAAAATTGTAAATAAACTTAAAAGCCAACAAAAAGGAAATGATGCGATAAATTATGGTATATCCACAAATACGGTTTTATGCAGCCATTATAATGACACTTTACAAAGGATTTTTAATGAAAATAACAATTACAAAATAACAGCTAATCCTTACATGGGCCAGGCACTATCCTAAGCTTATTATTCCCACTTTACAGATCAGAAAATGGAGGCAGCAAGAGTTAAGACACTTGCCCAAAGTCATCCTGCTAGTCGGAGACAGCACTGGGGTTTGAGCCCACCCAGCCTGGCTCCAAATTCCACGCTCTTCAGCCCAGTGGCAGGCTAAAAACTGGCCCCAAAGACATCATGACCCAACCCTGGGACCTGTCCGTGTTACCTTATACAGAAAGTGGGTCTCTGCAGATGTGATTAAGATAAGCATCTCTAGAGCGCCTAAGTGGTGCAGCTGGCTAAGCGTCCGACTCTTGGTTTCGGCTCAAGTCGTGATCTCAGGGAGGTGAGATCAAGGCCCACAGGGGGCTCCATGCTCAGCGCTGAGTCTGCTTAAGACTCTGCTCTTGTCCCCTGCGCAGGCGTATGCTCTCTCAAATAAATAAATCTTAAACAAAACTTAAAAAAAAAAAAAGATAAAAATTTTAAGATGAAGAGAGATCCTTGCTTATCTGGGTACACCCCAGAGGCCTCACCTGTGTCCTCGTGAGAGAGGCAGAGATTACGCGCACGTGCACGCGCATGCGCACGCTTGTAAGAACAGAGGCAGATATGGGAGAGATGAGGCCGCATGTAAAGGAAGGCTAGCAGCCCCTGGAAGCTAGGAGGGGACAAGGGGTGGCTTCTCCCTAGAGCCTCCAGAGAAAGCACAGCCCTGCCTATACCTTGACTGGAACTTCCGGTCTCCAGAACGGTGAGAAAATCCGTTTCTGTTGTTTTAAGCCTCCCCATGTGTGGAAATTTGTTACAGCAGCCCCGGAAACTAACATAAGCCCCTATGCTGCATTGCTGTCAGTGGAAAATATTCTTGTGCGAAATAGGAAAAGTAGAAATCGAAATTTACACACAATGATCTTTTTGGGTTTTGTTTGTTTGTTTGTTTGTTTTAAGATTTTATTTAGTTATTTGACAGAGAGAGAGGCAGGGAGAGAGGGAACACAAGCAAGGGGAGCAGCAGAGGGAGAAGCAGGCCTCCCGCGGAGCAGGGAGCCCGATGCGGGGCTTAATCCCAGGACCCTGGGATCATGACCTGAGCTGAAGGCAGACGCCCAACGACTGAGCCACCCAGGCGACACCCACAATGATCTTAATTATGCGTACAACAATGCATGCAAATACAACAAAATGGTTTGTAGTGATTATCTCTGAGTACTAGAATGATGGGTAATTTTCGGCATTATGCCTTTTGATATTTTTCCAGGTTTCTACAATTAGTGTGAATTACTTTTACAAAGGGAAGAAAATTATTTTTAAAAAAATTAGCAACTCATGATATTCCCACAACTCTAACTCAATCACAGAAATTAGAAATCAAGAGGGCCAAAACTCCCTGAGAAGAAGATTTCTGAATTCAGTCTCAGAGCAACACCTGAAAAATCAGGCATCCAGATGCATGCCGTTCTCAAAGTGACTCCACTCAACCCTCGGATTCTCTAAAGCCTATTAATTTTCAGACTCTGGCAGGAACATGATGTGGCTGAAAAAGTTTCAGGCTTTGAAACAAAAGGATAATTGGAGCTGGTAATGTTTTCCTGCCTGTCTATCCAGATGAGGGGGTGCGGGGAGAGGGGCAAAGGGAGATGTCTGTGCACTCCCAGAGCTCATCCAGCCCAAAGCGGTGCGGGCCACGTGCCAAGAACCAAAATCACTGGTTAACAAACATGTAAATGTTTGATTTCTCTGTAGGTAACTTCACAGAATGAAACATCAAATTAAACACTACGTTAATCTTCTTAGCGAAGTCCTGACTCCAAGGCTATTCTGATACAAAACCCTCCCACTGTCATCTGTACAGGCCGGCAGAAGCCCAAAGGCCAATTTTACCATAGCGACATCATGTCCTTTGATGAAATATATTCATGGAGAGTGTACTGACATTGCCCTCGCCCATGTATGGGCGCTACTGGATCAAAACAGAAGGTAGGGTGTGTTGTGTGTTTTGTTTTGAGTGGAAGAGAAGGGAAGATCACCGGTCCCCTCCAGAATAACCAGGTCAGAGCAGTGGGGGCATGAAAAGCGAGTTATTAGGCTTTATTCAGCCCACCCTGTACAGTGCAGCAAGTTCGGGCACTGGGCTGATGAGACCACAGTGTGGTTTGTGCTTTAGCCTCAGCTTTTTCAGAGCACACTTTTATTCATTCTTTACTCAGCCAATCGATACAGACACACACCTACTATGTGCGAAGCACTAAGCGGAGGTTGGCTCACATTCTGAAAGATCTTATCTCTGACACACTACCCTCTCAGATGAAGTGATTGGGCAAATCACCCACAGCTTAATGATCTTCATCAGTCGTTTGGATCACAGGTAGTGACAAAGTGTTGCGAGGAATACCTAAACAGACCAGGCAGAGCCTTGAAATTGGGAAAAACAGAAAGCAAATGGTTTAGCACTGTGTACCTTCTTACATACCACTGACATAACACTTGTAGTTTCGGGTGATCAGCTGATGCATACTTGAATCTCCCACTTGACCATCTACTCTATACAAGTGGTTTATTAGCATTTTCTCCAAATCTTTTTTTTTTTTTTTTTTGCTTGCATTGCCTGCTTAAATCTACTAGCACCTACCTTAGGAGGGACTCATAAAATATCTGAGATATAAATCCATGCACAAATGAACACAGGTAACGTTTCCTCATCTGTAAAAGTGGAAAAGCCAGGCTACACAACTGTTTCCCAAGGGAGATCCCAAAAAACCTAATTCTATGAGATATACCAAGAAAAGGTTCCCATGCCATTCAACTTGGGAAATACCACGTTCTACAGCCTCCCACCCCCCTTCAAGATTCCTAATGCACATTATATGGTGAAGGATCTTCCATTCAAAACCTGCTGAACATCTTCAAATCTAGTTAAGCACAGATGCCCCCCCTGCTTAACACTTACTGACATCACGGAGAACCAGTGTTCTAAGGAAATTCCGGAAAAATGCTAACCCAAACTCCTCATTGGTTCAAAAAACATGTATTACGCCCTTGCAATAATGGTATGATTACGATGAAAAGAGCCAACACTGAACAAGTTAGCATTTAATAGGTACAGTCCTTAGGCGCTATATGCCACCAAGACAAACATGAAACCTGGCTCACAGTCCACTGGAAGAGATCTGAGAACATATGATCAGTAAAACCACTATACATAAAAGCCCCTGCGTATGTATGTGTGTGTGTATACACATTGGCACACGAGGAGGGAGAGCTGGTGAGGACAAGTGTTCCCGGCATGTGCGAAGCAAGAGTCCAGTGTGTGTGGATAAAGGAAGACAATGTCGTTTTCAAAGTAGGGTCCCAGACCCTCTCGGTGGCCACCGCAAGGTCAAAGCTACCTTCACCTGTGTTGACGTATGCAGTGACGGTGCAAAGGCAACGCGGGGGAACATTGCTGGTGCCTTCGCGAGAATCGAGGAGTGGCATGTGACTGTATTAGTTGTCACTGTATTCCCCAAGGCCATGCACTCACCATTTAAAAAAAAAGGTCAATTTCACCTAAGAACGTCCTTGATGCAGTAAAAAATATTCATTGCATTACATATCAACCCTTAAGTACACATCTTTTTAATTTTTTTTTTTTTTTAGATTTTATTTATTTGAGAGAGCAAGTGTGAGAGAGAGAGAGAACATGAGCAGGGGGAGGGTCAGAGGGGGAGGGAGAAGCAGGCTCCCCACTGAGCAGGGAGCCCAATGCGGGGCTCGATCCAGGACCCTGGGACTATGACCTGAGCCGAAGGCAGACGCTTAACTAGAGAGCCATGCAGGTGTCCCAAGTACACATCTTTTTAATATCCCCTCTGACAAAACCTGAAGCTCTCATTAAGCACTTCCGCTGCCAGCCGCAGTGTGATGGTCGGGAAGGAACAGCACTTGGGCGACGCAGCCTCGAGCTGCATTAGCCGCTCCTCTTCATGCAACACCATTTCTACTTGGAAGAATGACAGAAAAACTGTGGGTTATTCCGACTCGGGTATTTGTGGAAATTTTCTCAAAAATGAATAAAGTAAGCTGGTGATGTCAAGAAAAACTTATTTGTTGCTAAAAAAAAAAAATTGAGCTTTCAAGCAAAAACATAAATTTTGAAAAACCTGCATTAGCCACCATGAGCTGTGGAGCATCCCAATATTCTTGGACTTTTCAGATGAGAGGGGTAGTAACATTAACAAAAGTGCTCTTTTCCAAATGGCTCATGTGTGATGTTTCAAAATGCATAAAAGATCCTTCCAAAGTGCAAGGTGGACCAATAGATTTTAATGGAACAAAGTACGAAAAGTCCATTGATGAGGTTTCAGATTCTCGTTTACAACAAACCTTTAGAAAACTACCACTTGGGGGCACCTTGGTGGCTCAGTGGGTTAAGCGTCTGCCTTCGGTTCAGGTCATGATCTCAGGGTCCTGGGATCGAGCCCTGCATCGGGCTCCTTGCTCAGCGGGAAGCCTGCTTCTCCCACTTCCTCTGCTGCTCCCCCTGTTTGTGCGCTCTCGCTCTTGCTCTGTCAAATAAATAAATAATCTTAAAAAAAAAAAAAAAAAAACTACCACTTCTCAAGCTCTGTTGTAGTTTCAAAGACTACCCACAATTAACTGAAAAGGTTATTAAAATACTCCTCCCTTCTCCAACTACATACCTCTGTAAGGCTGTACTGTCTTCATACAGTTCAACCAATGCAACATATTGCAACAGAACGAATGCAGAAGCATTTATGAGAATCCACCTGTCTGCAGTGAAAGCAGACATCAAAGACATCTGGACAAATGTGAAACAATGTCACTCTTCCCATTAAGTGTTTGTATCTTAGAAATTGTTATTTTTCATTAAAAATGTTATTTATGTTATAAGTAATAGGTTTACTACTGCTATAGGTAAACTACTTTAATAAGTATTTTTAAACCTTTTCCATTTCAATTTCAAATATAGTAAAGATTGCTAGATATGATCCACATAATTGGAAGTTCTCTGGGGAACTCATTAATTTTTAAGAATTTTTAAAGGCAAGGCGCCTGGGTGGCTCAGTTGGTTAAGGGTCTGCCTTCGGCTCCTGTCATGATCTCAGGGTCCTGGGATTGAGTCCCACATCGGGCTCCCTGCTCAGCGGGGAGCCTGCCCCTCCCTCTCCCCCTCTGTGATCTCTCTCTCTCCCTCTGCTCTCTCTCTCTCTCTCAAGTAAATAAATAAAATCTTTAAAAAAAGAATTTATAAAGGCATTCTGAAACAAAAAGTTTGAGAACTGCTGGTCTTGTTTATGGGGAGCAGGGAAGCGTTGGCGAGTGGGGTGCGGGTGAAGAGGAGGCAGGGAAGGACACATAGGGTGTCCCACACAGTGATGAGGTGCTCTGAGCTAATCTTACAAGAGCCAGTGAACAGTGTAGAATACCAAAATGATCTGGACAGATTTGCCTTCTAGAAACAGCAGGGACACTGTAAAGGGTCCCTCTACTCCATGAACACACAATTCCAAAAACAGGTCAGTCTGATGGGAAGTCAAACTGTAGCACATTGAAGGTCCATGCCGACAATCTAAAAAGTGAAAGACAAGTTTCTGTAAGAAAGCAGGAACAGAAAAATATCAAAATTTAATGACGGAAAGGAAAGAAGCAGAGTCTTGCAAAACAGACTTGCAACCAAATGGAATTCCGCAAAATGAGGGAAATCATCGGTAACAAAGTGCAAGGCTCTAAACATCTAAAGATGCCAAAATCAAGATGCATTTCAGGCAAGTTTAGAAAATAAAGGAGCCAGCAAAGAGCAATAAACTGTAGCAGTAAAGAGGGGGAAATGAATGCAGCCCAGAGAAGACAAACAGAAGCGCTGAGACATAAAAAGAAGTAGCCAAGAGGGGAAATCAGCTCCTCTTTCTGGAGTGTGCACTCCACCACAGGGGGGCAGGAACAGATGGGGCAGGAAGCACCCCAGAGCCAAACAGAGCCCTGCAGCGCCCGCCACAGGGATGGGGAGGCTGGCCTAGACAACCAGGCCTCTCAAGCAAGTGGCTCACCCAGGAAAACCTGGGTTACACCAATCCAGAGCACAGACCATAGAAAACAGACAAAACACAGCTAGTCAAAATTGCCCTCAAGGAGCTTACAGTCACTACTAAGTTAAGGGGTGTGGGGGGGAAGGTAATAGGGTAGTTGTAACTAAAATGGGAATGGTGTCCTATACAGAACTCCAACTAGAAGATCTTGGCAAGTTTCTTAAACTCAGTGGACCTCAGTTTCCTCTTCTGCAAAATGAGGAGTCTGCCACCTACTTTCCGAAGTGGGTGAGAGGAGAAGTAACGCATCACAGACGCTCTGAGCACACATTGGGCACAGGGCAGATGCTCACTCAACCAAAGCTGTAATTACTATCACTGTAGTTATGATCAGGGCCAAAGCGGAATGCAGAGCGGCCACTGCACTCATGTCAGCCACAAAGGCCCCAAGGTCAAATATCAAGGTTTAAAAAGTCACCAGTATAGAAACACAGAGAAAGAATTCGAATGGCTGTGGCCCAGGCTACATTCATCCAACAGATGAGAGAACTGCCCTTGACCTTGGCTGGGCCTGATACCACTGAGCCTGCAGGGTCTCGCCAGTAAGAGAGGAACACTGTCAAGCACAAGGATATCCACGTAAGAAGGGAGGAAAAAAGCCAAACCATCTTCCGGAACAGCCAACACTGCTACGTCATGTACCTTTCACACAGTTTCTCTCCTCGGACCACCATGATCAGCCCGGTTGAGAGTGGGTATGCTGTCATCATCCCCATTTTATGAACCAGGATGCAGTCCTATGGCTGAATTGCCAAGAAGCGGTATAGCCAAGGCCTCTATCTCTTGACCCGGGGGTCTAGAACTCTTTCACAAGACCACGCTGCCCATCCCCACAGGGATTGGAGGGCCCGCCCCGCAGATATGCGCCAGCAGCTCTTCATCCAGTTAGAACAGAACATTGGGAATCCACTAGATTAAAAGATAATCTTAGGGCACCTGAGTGGCTCAGTCACTTGAGCGTCTGCCTCCGGCTCCAGTCATGACCCCGGGGTCCTGGGATCAAGCCCCAGGTCAGACTCCCTGCTCAGCAGGGAGCCCGCTTCTCCCTCTGCCCCTCCCCCTGCTTGGGCTCTCTTGCACTCTCTATCTCAAATAAATAGAATCTTCAAAGAAAATAAAAGATAATCTTAAACAAATAAAAAATCCACTCAAAAGATTCTGAACCTCTACAGAAATAAACATGGCCAATTAAACAAATGATTTCTAGAAAGGTTAGACAGGAAAAAGAGAGTAAAGAATATTTTGATAGATATACTCAATGCAGCCAAAAATGAGAGCCCTGTCTTTGTCTACCATCCATAGCTAATAGAACACCCAGTAAGCATCCACCAATTGACATGCCAGATCCTGCCCTGGGGACTGGGGACGTGAGCCAGTCCTAGGTGACCCTGTGCCAGAGACACGTAGCGAACGAGAACTGTTTCTTTATGGACGTAGTAAGTGCTGTGAACTTGCAGTCCAGGGTGCAAGGGGGCAGGTCATGAAGGGCCTGACTGAGTCCGAGAGGTCAGGTGAAGACATGCAGAGGCCCCAGGGGTCTCAAATCCCATGAGACAGAAAGAGCTATAAGGCTCAAGAGGCCAGCAGGGACCAGGCTCACAGGCCTTGTGAGAACACAGACTGGCTCTCTCCTAAGAGCATGTGCCCCTGCCAGAGAGAAGCATCATCCAGTTTGCATCATAAAAAGTTATTTATTGTAGCTGCAGCTCAGAGTGAAAGTACAGATGTCTGTCAAACAGAAACTTTCCAATGTCTTTTTTATCATAACTTACAGAATAAGAAAGACACTTTATTCTGCAACCCAGTCCACACACACACACACGCACACACACACACACGCACACACACACGCACACACACAGGCTATGCAAGGCAGGCCAGCCTGGGCTGGAACCCTGACATTCTCTGTGACTGTCGGCCAGTTTCTCAACTTCCCTGAGCCTGTTTCCTCATCTGAAAAACAGGAAATAATAATAATGATGCCTCCTGCGCAGGCTGTTGTGGGGGATAAATTAGTTAACATACGTAAAAGCCTTAGCAACTTTAGTCACCTTTTTCTGTACACCTTTGACTATACATGTTTCACAAAATAAAACTCAACCTTGTCACATGCACTCCACTCTAATGGTTTCCATTTCCCTCCTTCCCTCCCTCCTTCCTCTTTCCTTCCCTCCTTCCCCTCCTTCCCTCCCTCCTTCTTTCCTTCCTTCCTTCCTTCCTTCCTCTCTCTCTCTCTCTCTTTCTTTCTTGGGTGGTAAAGACCTCTAAATTACTTTCAGAACCCAGGAACCAGTAACTGGAGTCAGGAGCCCCAGTTGGAGTTGGCGGCTCAGGCTGGGGTGGTGGCAGTGGAGAAGGAGGAGACAGAACTAAGGGGACTTGGTGACTACTCAGACAGACGAGTGAGACAGAGGGAGGTGGCACAGGGGCTCTCAGGCCTCAGGGTTGATGATGGTGCCATTTCTGAGACAGGGAAGCCTGGGTGGGGTGCAGGTGTAAGTCTGTGGGAGGACAGGAAGAGATCAGACTTGTGGGTCTAGACGTTCTCTTTCCATCTAGACTTTCTGTGCCTGGAGGAGGGTTCGGGTGGGGGTGGCCAAAGGAACCCTCACCGAAATACTTCGCCGAGCGGGACCCAGGCAGAGAAATTTCACATCAGGACTGCAGATGCTAATGAAGAAGGCATCTGCGCCAGCTGTGCTCAGGGAGGTGGGCAGGCTTCACGATCCGAGCAGCCAGTGGTTGACGGGGGGGTTTGGGGACTTGGGGCTCCTGCCAAATGTCTTTCCTTATCTGACCAACACAAAGTACTAATCACATTTAATTAGAGTCCATCTGCCCATCTGTTTTCTCTACTAAGCGAGCCACCTCGCGGCAGGGACCACCGTGTCTCATCCATCTTTCTACTCCCCAGGCCTCCCTAGCACGCTGCCCGGCCCGCTGCCTGTAGTAGGTGTTCAACAAACATCTGCTGAACGAATGCCCATGATTCCACGTGATAAAATCCCCGAAAAGGCCACCTACATTGCAAGAAACTAAGATAAGGCGGAGAAAATGGGAGGGGGGGAAGGCAGACTCTGCCAGGAGAATTCTGATCACCGAAGGGTGTGGGTCAGCAAAAAGCCAACTGTTCACAGAGAAAGTGAGTCTTCAAGGAAATGTTAAACTCTGGAATGTGCTATGGGCATGGATCTTCACCATCATGACCAGAAATACAAAGTGGGTCTTGGATGGAATCAGGAAGACAAAGGAAAAAATAAAACAGGGAGAAGGAGGCATAATGTGTATGGATCATTTGGCTTCTTCCAAAGATCACCCTAAATGTTTAGTTCTTTACATCACTTCTCTTGCCTCTTCTTTCCATCAGCTCTAGGCCTTCTGGGGATGCCTCCCTGATGATTTGATTTTGTCATTAAATGCCAAATTCAGATTCATATTTTCTAGTCCCACCCCCTTCGGTTGCAACTGTTAATAAAACTATCATTTTTAATAGTAATAGCTGCATTTATTCAGCACCTACCACATGCAAAACATGGCCAAGGACTTTAAATACATCATCTCCTATAATTCTCAATCTGCAGGGTTGGGTTTATTATTCCCATTTTACAGATGACAAGATTGAGGCTCAAAGGCAACAACATAGGCTAGTAAGTGGCAACATGAGGATTCAAACCCAAGGCTACTTAGCTTCAAAGCCAAATAAATGTGCAATCACTCTAGAATTTCAGCACAAGTTTCTCTAGCACAGAAGCGCAGGGAACAAGCCATCTGATATGGAGTCCATACACGGTACTCAGCAAGACATAATTAGAGCTCACCTCAGAGAAAGCTTTTTTTAGTCTTGAAAAGGCCCCAATTTATCAAGACCCATTTGCTTACGAATAGCTAAGTCAGGTCAAGGTTGTTTTAATTCTGTGATTAAAAAAAAGGAACATGTGGGCACCTGGGTGGTAAAGTTAGTTGACTCTTGGTTTCAGCTCGGGTCATGATCTCAGGGTCGTGAGGTCGAGCCCCATGCTGGGCGTGGAGTCTGCTTGAGATTCTCTCTTTCTTTCTCCCTCTGCCCCTCCCGCTCATGCTGGTGCTCTCTCAAATAAATAAATAAATCTTAAAAAAAATAAATGGAACAGGCTAATGACATCATTTGTTTCTAAAAGAATGTTTAAGCTAAACGAAGAAACAAACAGCATTCAGAACAATCAAGTCATTAGTGTCAAAGAGTTAATAAAATAATCACAAAGCTTGTCACAGCTTCCCTGCCTCCTATGTTATGATTCCCCCCAAAGTTTTCACAGGTGTGTTATTTCATCTGAACACTCCAGTAAGTGTGAGTCGATTATTGTTACCATTGTACATGAGAAAGAAGATGAGCCTCTTAAGAGAAGCTCAGTGGTTGCTGAGGACCACAGTTCTATTAATTGGGACGCTTGGTTATAAGCAACTAAACAAAGCACCTCCAGTGAGCCACGGCCAAAGAGAAACTTTACCACAGAAGGGGTGGTGGGGCAGCTGCGGGCTCCCAGATGAACACAGTCCCTCTCTCTGCTTCTCTCTGCCTGCGGCTTCCTCAGGCCCTCTGGCAGGCCAGCTTTCTCCTCCAGACAGGAAACCAGGGCCACCAGAGTTCCAGACCCCCGTTCCGGCCTCACCACCTCAGACAGAAAGGCTCTTGGGCCTCCGATTGCAAACTTCCGGGCGATGGGCTTGAAATGATGATACCCACTAGGCCTCTCTGTCGTCCTTAGCCCTACGCTGGGTGGCGGGTACAAAGGGACAGATGGCAGCTTCTCCAAAGACATCTCTCCATTAAATCCTCGCCCCTCTCCACAGTCTGACCCCACCCCCCAATATCTTTGATCTGGCTGAGGGGTCCAAAAGTGGTAAACCCAGCTCTGTGCTTTTCCTTTGTATTTTCCACAGAGGAGGCTGCCTCGCGTTCACTTTGGTATAGGATATCCCTGTCCCGGGGGCTCTGTGAAAAAGCCCCATTTTAACATCCCATTACATGGCTGCAATTACTGTCTTGGGAGTCTCTGAGACCCCCAGGGCCTCGAAATAAATTCTGCCCTTTTACAAAAAAAAAAAAAAAAAAAAACCCAGAGAGAGCCCTGACTGGCCTAGTCAGGTCAATCAACGGTCCAGTGACGGCACAGGGGACCCGTCAGGAAGGACACTCGGCAGGCCCCAAGAGTGGAGAGCAGAGAAGCAGTTCTCCAGGAGGGGCGAGGGGGTGGGAGGGGTGGGGAGGGGCGGCGGGGGGGGGGGTGCCAGTTCCAAAAGAAGTAAGAGAGCTAAACAGATTAAATATTAAAACTAAGTAGAAATCCTCTTCACACGCTGCCAAGCCACAGCTCTTCAGACGCCAAGCCCAATGATCTTTCTTCTTTCTACACCAGGGCTGACATTACTTGGCCACTAAATTGTGAAGGGACAACAGAAAAGAACACTACATAACAAGGTGCTAATTGTGTAGTAAAGATGTTTAGTGGGAACAGAATTAGAGAGAGATCACTGTACCCATTTCCATCGAGTAATATCCTAAAATTAGAGATCTCCATGCCACAGTTTCACGCTAGGAGAGCGGAAAACTGCATCTCTTTGTTGGTGAAAGTCGGACTAGCCCTCCCCGGTTCCCTCCACCCCTTACAGCTGAGTGATGAGAGCCTCTCCTTAGGTCCGCTGCTGGAAGGTTCATCCCGGCCCAGGGATGACTACAGCCCCTCCTTCTGAGGAAGAAAGCAGGACTCAGAAACACCAACCTCGGCCTACCAAGATGCACCCAGTGGCCCAATGCTCTGCAGAGACTGGAGGCGGGCACAGCCCAGCGAGTGCTCACGTCTGAGGAAGCTGGGGCGAGGAAGGGAAGTGGGCAGGGGGTACTGCCCCGCGCTGTCTCCCTAAGACTGCTACAACTCACGTGGGGCTGGCCGGGTGCTTTTCGAAGTGCTTCACAAACATTCCCTGTTTAGCTGGTGGAGGTGAGCCTTCACCAGCTTCGCCGGCTGCATGGGGTTATGGGGACTCCTAAAAAGAATCCAGGAAACGGGATTTTTCCCCTCCTTTGCTCAAAAGTCGAACCGAAACCTAGACGGCTTGAGTCAGCTCTCATTTCTCTGCTTCCAGCATTTTGCATCTATCCCTGAGTCCACGTCATTCTCTCCTTCCACAGAAGGAGACACAAAACCAGACCCGAAACTGCTCTTCAGACCCCATGTCTGAAGTTAATTAAATTAATGAAGAGTTAATATCTATTAAGTGCTTACTGGGTGCCAGGCACTTTCTATCCCTTATCTTACCTAACTCTTGTAGTGATCCTGTGAGGTGAGGCCTGCTTTACAGAAGAGGGAAGAGGCCGAGAGGGGAGGCAACCCTCGGGGCCTCCATCCCAGCAGGTCACTGGGCTGGCAGCTGGGGGGCTGGGGCAGCGGCGACCACAGGACTGAGCCTCCTTGTCGGGCCCCCGCTAAAGGCCTCACTGGAGCACCACTCTTGTGTGGTGTCACTAGAAAACCCACCCTTGGCAAGAACCCGGGTGGGCTGCCCCTCCAAACAGTTTTTTTTACTTGAGGCAAAATTTACATAACATAAATTAACCATTTAAGGTAAAGCGTTCAATTCAGGGGCATTTAGGACATTCAAAATGCTGTACACTTGCCTCTACCTAGTTCCAAGATATTTTCATCACCCCAAAAGAAAACTCAAAGCATTAGGCGGTCGATCCCCATGTTCCCTTCCCCCAACCCTTGGCAACCACCCACTGGCTATCTCTACGGATTTGCCTACTCTGGATATTTCACATAAATGGAATCATACTGTATTTAGCCCTTTGTGTTTGGCTTCCTCTACCTATAGCGTAATGTTTTTGAGGTCTCTTCACGTTGTAACATCTGTAATTCGTTCCTTTCTTTGGCTGAGTAATATTCCATTGCATGGATATACCACACTTTGTTTATCCATTCATCTGTAATGAACATTTGGGTTGTTTCCACTTGGGTACTACAAACAGTGCTGCTGTGAACATTTGTAAAGATTTGAGTCCCTGTTTTCAATTCTTTCACATATCCACCTAGGGCGGAATTGCTGGGTCCTATGGTAACTAATTCCCATGTAACTTTTTGAAGAACCCTCTAAAATATTTTTAAAATATAAAATTCTACAAAGGAACACCAAAAGGAAACTGAAACCAAATGTAAAACCACAGTGAGATCAAAGAAATCTGGACGATAAATGTTTTTCTAGCCTCACCCCATTTTTGAATAAGTTCAAATCTGGGCAGAAGGAACCCCAACAGTACACTTCCTTTTGAAAGGCCAAGAACACCAGAAAGAGATAATTAAGAGATAATTAAGATAATAACACAATACTACCAACTAATTAACAAAGGTTGCCCTGTCTCCACAATATTTTTAACAACGAAAGCACACCCAAACCAGGGCTCCACTGAAAAACCACGCTGCTGCCTATGAGACTTTTGAACCAAAGAAAACAGCTGAGAAGACCCAACACAGGCCATGAACCAGGAAGCCTTTCTGTTATTGGGGAAGACTGGATTCTCTGCTCTGGCTCTCATTTTCAGTAAAACTACTTTCCTCTTTGGAAAGACATACGCCCCCAGTGACAAAAAGTCAGCACTGTGTAAAAAACAGTCTTGCCACACCATATGTCTTTGGGACAATGTAAATTAAAGCAACAATGAGACGTGACTACACACCCACTAAAACGGCCAAAATCCAGAACACTGACAATACCAAATGCTGGCGAGGATGTGGAGCAAGGGGAACTCACACTCACTGCCGTTGGGAATGCAAAATAGTTTGGCACTGGAAGACAGAAGACAGTTTGACAGTTTCCTACAAAACTAAACATACTTTCACCCTATGATACAGCCATCACACTCCTTGGTATTTACCCAAAAGATATGAAAACCTACGTCCCCACAAAAGCCAGCACATGAGTATTTACAGCAGCTTTATTCATAATCGCCAAAACCTGGAAGCAACTAAGATGTCCTTCAGCAGGGAAGTGGATAAAGAAACAGTGGTATATCCAAGCCATGGAATATTATTCAGCACTAAAAAGAAATGAGCTATCAAGCTATGGAAACACAGAGGAACTTTAAATGCATGAAAGAAGCCAATCTGAGAAGGCCTCAAACTCTAATTACATCTCTATGACACTGTGGAAAAGGCAAAACTATAGAGATAGTAAAAAAGATCAGTGGTTACCAGAGAGTGCGGGGGAGCCGTGAGATGAAGAGGCAGCACACAGAAGATTTTTAGGGCAATGAAAATACTAGACAGGTCATTGGTTGAATATGTGTCATTATGCATTTTGTCCAAATCCTGAGAATGTACAACACCAAGACTGAATATTAACTATGGTGGTGATGATGTGTCAGTGTAGGTTCATCAGGTGTAACAAGTGTACCACTCCGGCTGGGGGTGTTGATAATGAGGGAGGCCATGCATGGGGGCGGGGGGCAGAGGGTATGCGGGGAATCTCGGCACCTTCAGCTCAATATTGCTGCGATCCTAACACTGCTCTAAGAAAAGCAAAGTCTTAATTTAAAAAGAAACCAGGTCCCTTCCCTTAGAAGAAGATTTCTCACCAGCTCTAAACCATGAGCACTACATAAAGAATGACTTGCTAGAAACCTCGTCTGGGGACCGAGGGAGAGCGGGGCGAGCATGAGAATCAACTCAGGATGCACACATACCCTCTCTCTGCATCTGGTCTTCAAGCAGCTTTCATGAGGGTGACAATCGGCAATGACGTTAACTGGGAGGACAGTGGCAAGATGGGAACGCAGAGGGACTGCACCCAAAGAGGACACATTGGCACCTTTAAATTAGGTGAAGAAGAAAGCAGTCCTCCGAAGGACAGAGTTCGCTACCTGCAAATGACAAAACCGAATCTTCTGATACAAGCAAGACACCAACGTGACAGGGACGGCTGACAGATCAGGTAACAAATAGGCAGGTGTTCAATCAGGCAGGAAGTGGGTTGAAAACAACTCAATTAATTCATTGTGCATGCCTGTCCCGGAGAACAAGGAGATAAACCTCAAATACCAGTGGCAGGCCAGAGATGAACTCCACAGCTCCACTTTTTGCAAAGGTCGGGGGGGGGGGGGTGGCTAGCAAAGATGCACATGCAAAATATAAAATTACACTGAGATTAGCTCTGGTAAGCCCTTTAAAATTCCGACTAATGCCGAAGACCGGAAAGGAAACAAAGCGAGAAAGTGGTTTACGACAAATCAAAAAAGTCATCCCTTTGCCATAAGCGGCTTTCCCTGGTCAACCTCAGATGCAAGTAGCCCCAGTGCTTGGGTTGGGGAATGTGGGAGGGACAAACACAGACAGAATTTAAAAACCAACAGCGAAGGGAAGGGATCACCCTCCTTGGTGTGAGGCTCCACCAAGCTGAGACCTAACTTCGGCCTACCAGGCATACCTCTGGGCTGAATCCATTAGAAAAAGCATAGAAAAGCCTGGAGTCGTTTGGCAGAGGCTAGGGAAAGGGAGCTCCACGGAGAATATAAAATCGAGGAAAGAAAAACAAAGGTGATGAGGACCGACACCGATCGGGCAGAGGCCTGTGGGTCCTTAACAGAAAGTGGGATCTCACCTCCCTGTCCCCGGCAGCCAGCAGCACATCCTGAGGCCTCGGAAGAAAGAGAACACGTGGCACACAATGCAGAGCGGTCAAGCTAGGAGGAGTCTGAAGCATCTGGGCCTCTCCCTTGTTTTAGAGAAAATAATACTGAGGTTCGGCCACATAGCCAAGACCAGCTATTAACAGTGACAGAGCCAGGCCTCCTGGAAGACCTTCCTCTGATAATATTAGTGCCCATGACAACGGTGACAGTGCCCACGTGCTGAAGAGCTCACACACAAACATTCCACAGACTCACAGGTCGTGGTGCTGTTATTAGCCCATGTCACAGATGGAATGCAGAGGTCTAGCTACTTGCCCAAAGTCACAAAACACAGGCCGATTTGGGACAACACGGATGAAGGTGGAGGGTCTTATACCAAGTGAAAGAAGCCAGATGCAGAAAAATACATAATATATGATCTCACTTATACATGGGATCTAAAAAAGGCAACCAACTCGTAGAAGGTGGAGGATAGAACAGCAGTTGCCAGGGGCTGAGGGGTGGGGTGAATGGGGAGACGCTGGTTAAAGGGTACAAGTTATAAGAAGAATAAGTTCTAGGGATCTAAAGTACAGCCCAGTGACTACAGTTAACAATACTGTATTGTATACTTGAAATCTGCCAAGAGCGGATCGTAAGTGTTCTCACCACACAAAAAAGTAGTAACTCTGTGAGGTAATTGCTTCACAGCGTAGATGTATATGAAATCATCACATTGTGCTCCTTAGATGCATACGATTTTTATTTGTTAATTCTACCTCAATAAAGCTGGGAAAAATAAAGGGAGGTGAAAAGCAGCAAAGAGTGGCTAGAGATGTAGGTCTAGCTGAATGAAGTCAGTGCTCTTAACTATTGTGCTTGACTGTCTTTAAACTAGGGAGAAAGTCACATTGCCAACTAAAATATACACCTGAAACTTTCTATTGTTGAATAATTTTTAGTGTCTACCACCCTTCCCTCCCAAGATACAAAATCAGCACTGAGGGATACAAGGACAAAAACATTTTAACTTTGGGGCACAAAGACGGCTCACAACTCCCCAGGCTACACGACAGAAGTGAACAGCCTTGGACTTGAAAACCAGGGCTAATGCCAAAAGCAAGTCCCCCTGGGGTTTCTCCCGGTGTCCTGCACCTTCAAAACGTCACAGATTTACTTTCCTACAGTTAATTCTGACTGGGCCCGTTAGCGATTTCAGAAATCAGGATTTACCAGATCTTGGAGCTTTCACTGAAGGCGTCACGACCACTGGACACAAAAGCACCAATTTAATCCCATACATGGCTGGCTATGTTCCATTTCAGGAAAGAGTTGCCTCTGTGTGCGTGTGTGTGTGTGTGTGTGTGTGTGTGTGCGCACACGTGCACATAGTTAAAAACAAACAACCAAAAAACCCGTAACATTAAATTGAAACTGTTGCTTTCTGATTAAGTAAAAAGCACCTAGCTTTTCCTAAGAGATGCCACGTATACCCTCAGATCCCACAGTGACAGTCCTAGCTCATTGCACACGGGCGATGCTCTGTTTTCTCTAAATCACAAAACCAGACCATCTCCGCGCGCACAGACACCTCCTCTACAGCATCCACTTCCTTTCCCTGCGCGACCCACCACAGGCTCGGGCTTCTAGCCCACGTCAAGATCTCCAACGGTCACAGAACGGGAGCTCTAGCAGCTCCCACCACCCAGAGGTGGGCCCGAGGTGAGTCACTTGGTCCCCCTTCATAGTCACTTTTATAAAAACAAGAGCAGCTGACAACGCTTCCGACCCGCTTCTCAGATGCCACGCGCTGTGCTAGAGGCCCCCGAACTCGAGTTCTCTCGCCTCATCCTCATGATACCTCGGAGGCAGGGACCCTGATCACGCCACGCTTGAAGATGGAGATGGTGAAGCTCAGTAGGGTTAAAGAAGTTGCCCAAAACCACACGCCTAGGCACTGCACACCCAGAATGCAAACCCAGCTTCCTCAGACTTCAGAGCCAAGCTCTTAACTATCACTCGCTTGGTGTCACTCTGCTTTTTTCCTCACGTGCAAAGCTCGAGAGAAATACCACCATCTTGTGAGGACAGCACAGGATGTGTTCTGACTTCCTCCAGTCTGAAGGAAGAAGGGAGAAATACAGTAAGTTCTCCCGGATGGACTGATGGACCAGCCACACACTCAGCACTAGGTTAAGGATGCAGGGGCACCTGGGTGGCTCAGTCGGTTAAGCATCTGTCTTCAGCTCAGGTCATGATCTCAGGGTCCCGGGATCGAGTCCCATGTGGGGCTCCCTGCTCAGTGGGGGGCCTGCTTCTCCCTCTCCCTCCCGCTCCCCCTGCTTGTTCTCTCTCTGTCAAATAAATAAATAAAATCTTTAAAAAAAAAAAAAAAAAAAAGGATGCAGGGAACATAAAAAGAAAGAGAAAACAGACCCCTGCCCCCAATCACCTTACAATCTAACCTATAATGATCTAAACTATAATCCCTACCGCTCTAGGACATTTTTGACCATGACCCGCAGGCAGAAATATATTTCCACAATCTAGGGCACACACACACACGTCAGCCTCACCATCTGTGATGTACTGATAGTTTTTACTCTGTCCCTTTCCTTTTCTTTTCTTTATGTGTCAACCCACTAAATTGATTCTGTGACTAAGGATCATGGGTGACAACTTGAGAAGCCCTGTTCTACAATGCCCCATTTTAGCTCTAATTAAAAAAAAAAAAAAGTTCTTCCTTAGATCTAATCTAAGTTTCTAGGGCTGTCAGGTTAATTAAATTTGCATGGCTGGATATGTCCTCAGGGCAGAGGTGGCCATGTATCAGATTAGTGAAGGGCCAGGAATCTGGGCTGACTCGCCTGCCTGTTAGCTCAGTGACTTCTCCAGATCTTGGCCTTAGGAGATAACACCACTCACATCGGGCTTATTACAAAGCACCTATCTGCTGCTGGTTTCGTGTCTCTCAACAGAGGCACTGTGGGCACCGGGTGGGGAAGGGATACAAGTCCAGTTTGTGGGACCGGGAGGGGCCCAGCCGGTGCAGGACTTTCAGCCTCCCTGGCCCCTCACAGCTCCCAGCGCCCCCTGGTGGTTCAGAGCCAACTCTGCAGAATCAACGGCTGCAGCTGACGGGACAAAATGCCCCACAGCCTTCCTTCCACCATGTCAAGTGATCCCAACCCCTTCAAATCTTTTATGTAGGGATCAATCGTGTTCCATATAAAGTGCAACAAGTCAGATGCCTAGGCTATAACAGGGCATGGGTCACGTCCCTGCCCCTCTAGAGCGTCCCATCAGGCTGTACAAACAGGTAACTGTAACCCCACTACAGCAGGCGGTGTAACTGAAGTCCGGGAGCCCAAGCGGAGAGCAGCTCACGCTGCAAAGTCCTGTCCTTAACCCTGTTTGCAATTCTTTTAGTAAGAAAAACCACAGCTTGCAAATTTCTCATTTGTAACGCATTCAGATTGAGAAACCACCACCACGGCCACCGCAGTGCCAAGACTCACGTCCCGAAGACAAGCATCCTTGCGGGCACCCACAGCAATACTAGGACGGCTACGACTCCGGGTCTGTCCCCCTGAAGGGACTGCGGCTCCTGGAGGCCGGAAGTGAATTGCTCCACGTGACATGGCAAATACACAGAATTAGAATCCCCAAAGATCGAAAATCACCCGTCACCTGCCTGGTTCCTCTGGAACTTACCCGACACTTGTCTAGACTCAAACTTACAAGGAGTGGGTGGGGAGGATGGAAGGCCTCCCATGAGTGGTCAGAAATGTAAGGCTGAGTCTGCTGGGTGCTTACGTAGGCCTTCTAAAAGGCAAGGCCAGAAAGCGTCAAATTTAGACTTTAAGTTGTCTAAGGATAATCATATAGTTATCGTATGCATGTATGCTAAAAGTACTGATGTGTCCAATGTGCACAGTTAAAATACTTCTGTTTCTAAAATCCTGTTTTGGCATTTCTTCATTTTTTTTTTTAAATGGGCCTGGGCACTCGAGAGTGGCTCTGTAGTTAACATGGGACTTTCCAGAGTCTGGTTCCCAGAAAATGAACCAAACGCCAGCTACCATTCCCCAAAACCAAAAAGAATGGAAAAATCTTGGAAAGATTCTAGATAAAATAAGGAAGGGTTCTTTATGGTTCTCCATGCTTCGTCCCTCACTTTGGCGGGGGGTGTGCTTGCAGGAGAGGTCAGTTACCACGGCTCTGGGGGGGTGGGGGGGAGTTTCTCAGGCCTCTGCTTCTGGAGCTGAGACCTGTGGCAGCTCCCTGTCACAGTGGGTTAAAGACAGAAAGTAATAAGTCATTCACTGAGTCCCGAGTGATTTTACATACATTGTCTCATTTCCATCTTTTAGATATGAGTATACCCCAATTTCTAGGATACAGACTCAGACAGATTAAGTAAAAAGAGGGAACCCGACCGGGAACCAGCCAGCGGGGACAGCACTGGAAGGGGGGTTCTCTCACTTTCAGAACACGCCTGACTTTAACTAAACACCTCCTCTGACGTTTTCTACAAAACTTTCAGAGGACACTATACAAGTCTCGGGTCTGTGGCATCCCTTGAGAATCCCCGTCTGTGAAACGGGGTGACAATGACTTGCTGGGGGTACTCAGTGAGGCGACGCCGCTGCAAGCACCTAAACACATATATTTACATGCCAGCAAATGGAAACGACCGTGGGCAACAGAGTTACTGTCGGGACTCTGTGAGCGGCTTAGAGGGAAGACACCGGAGAGAAAGACACAGCAAACACACCCCCAAAAGCTTGTGCTTTTACTTCTTAAAAACGTAGAGAAAGCATGGAATACTGAAGACGGAGGAATATCCAGGTCAACAGCTGGGACACACAGACGAGGTGGTTCAAAGACTCCGTTACCACCTGAGTTATCTGGAGGAGCTCACCATCTCGCCGCACTCACCCAAGGCCTCAGGCAAGACCACCGAGAGAAAAAGAGGGACATGGGAAAATCCAAGAGTAAAACCCGAGAATTCTGTGGTCCAGTGACATCCGAGTGACAGCCTAACACAGAACTCCAGTTCCGCATGGAAGCGGCTTTGGGTTGGGGGGCCTGCGTCCCCAACACCCACAGCTGGGAGGGCACATCTCGCCTCTGAACAGGCCCGGGAGCTGCCCCCGTGCTCCCCTGCTCCCAGCCAGGGATGTCTTCCATCCGCAGGGCTCCTGAGACCAGGGTGGGGTGGTACCAGAGGCCACACTCTGCTCAGGAGACGCTGAGTGCAAGTCTCTGGCCTTGCTATTTAACACACTGGGTCTAGGAGCGAATCACGGCGTCACTTTGAGTCTTTCTTCACCTGTGAAAGGGACACAATAATGTCCATCTTTCAAGGTTGCTGTGAGGATTAATTAAAGTAATGTACACAAAAGACTCAGCACACAGTAAATTGGCAACTGGCTGCCATGACTAACGTAAGCAGAAGCCAACTAACACTGGATAATAATTAAAATGCATTTCTTTTTTTTTCTTTAAGATTTTATTTATTTATTTGAGAGAGAGAGAGAGAACACAAGCAAGGGGAGGGGCAGAAGGAGAGAGAGAAGCAGGCTCCCTGCCGAGCAGGGAGCCCGACGTGGGGCTCGATCCCAGGACCCTGGGATCATGACCTGAGCCGAAGGCAGACGCTTCACCCACCCAGGAGCCCCCAATTAAATTGGATTTCTTAAAAGAAAAAAGTTTCATGGAGTTAGTGAGGATCAACAATTTTCAGAAAATTCAAAGAAGCAGGGTGGAAAACAACGATACTCCCGTGGCTTCCCGAAGGTTTCTGAAACCTCTCCACCGATGGCTCTCCTGCAGGAATAGAGAAGTGGAGTATCTCGTTACCTCCAGACTCCTCATACTTTATAAATACACCGCACAACCAACCAGAGAGCGCTTGCTGCCAACCTCCTGGACAAACAAGTCCAACAGGATTTGATCCGGAAATTAAATGGCCATGCAGCCCAGCCACGCACCGTTCAAAATAGATACCCATGACCTACTTAGTCTTCGAGTACCATGCTCAAAGCCAGAAACAAGTGGATGGAGAGACAGGGCCACTGACTTAGCAGACCCTGCACAGCCCCCTGGCTTTCTTGTCACATGAAACGTGCACGGAAACAGCAATGACTCAAAAGACTATCTTGGGGGTGGCGAGACAGAAACGCTAGTCACAGACATCCCCCTAACAGCTCCTCACCTCTGACCTGCCCCAACAATGCATTTTCATTTAGACCAAAGGCTACACCTCTCGTGACAGTCGCTTGTCAAGCTACCTATCCTCGCCCTCATAACTGTGCCCTGAGTATGTGCATCTACCCCATGAAACGGTGGCTTTTTTGGGAGGAAGGCCCCACCTGGTTTATCTTGAGATTGCACCCAGTCCTGCACACTGTCTTAGCGTGGGGAGAACAAGCACTCCATTCATCATGAGAAGGTGAGCTCTTTCCCCCCGCCCCCACCAGTGCTACCTTGGGATCCCAGCCCACTCATATGCTTGGATGGAAAGACAGACTGGTGTCTGCTGTAAAGACAAGGAAGACACACCAGCCCAGAGAAAGCTGCTGTGTACTTTCAACGATCACATGGCTACAAAATGATCTCCGACATGACCATTCATCTCACCGGGGAGATGTGAGTCTTGGGGAGGGCGAATCCAAGGACCTTGAGAGAGACACACATTCTAGAAAATCTCAGAGCACCCCAACCTACAGTACTAGGCAGACACTGGAACACGGCTCTTCACCAACTAAGCCACAGTGGAGGAGACAAGCTGATGGCCAAAGCGAAACCTGCTACTCTTCACCTTCAAATCCATCCTCCTCAGGTCTCTGGGGTTAGCCCCAGCCACTCCCCTCTGCCGCGGCACACTCAAAATTCCCATCCTCGAAACTTGCCCGACAGCACCTTAGTTCACTTAGCACTCTCCCCCACATCATGACATGTCACCATCTACAGTCGTGGAAGGCAAGCTGAACAAGCATTTTTACTACCCACTTAGAATTGAGGAAACTGAGGCCAAAGCATGTCGACCACACAGTGACATTAGCAGTAAAGCACAGGCCTTTGAACTCCAAGCGCAGACTGGATGAAGCCAGGTATCTGAGCTGCAAGCCACTGTTCTTTCCAGGGCGCTCCACTCTGAGCACCTTCTGGAAGAAGTCTAACACCCAGCCCTACCCGACATAGTGGCCCACACGCTTCAACCTTCATCAATCCTGGTGTGGTGTCACCTGCGTCAGCCACACGTACACGGAGCCAGGCTGGTCAGCGACCTCCATGACAAACACACAGAACCCAACCCTAGGACTTCCAGAGGAGAGAGGCACATGAGCGGACAGGCTTTCTGCAATCAAGTGGTGAGCACGGGCGGGGTAAGTAAGTAACCACAGATCCCAACAACCACTAGCCAGAAATCCCAGAGCTCTGAGTCTCAGGGTCCTAGGTTCAAATCCTGTCTCTGAAACTACTTAGTCTCTGTGATTTGGGGCAAGCAACTTTGTTTTTCTAGTTTTAGCTTCCTCATTTATAAAATTAAGGAGCTAGAAAAAAAGGATCCCATAGTGAATGTACTTAAATGCCACAGGACTATATATTTAAAAGTGGTCAGTGAAAGGTATATTTCATGTTGTATATATTCTACCACAATTTAAAAAAATAGGTTGACATTTGTATTTTTTAAAAAAGGATCTTACAGATTCCTAGTGAGGATTAAGTAAGAGAGAGTGGCAAGTTCTTACAGTGTCTATCACATATTAAATCCGAATCTATTTATTATTTATGATATTTTTAATAGTTTCTATTATAGAGACAATACATTTTAAAAATTTTCCTGTTATTCCAAACTCCAGTGATAATCTTCGAGATAAAGTTCTTTTTTTTTTTTTAAAGATTTTATTTATTTATTTGAGAGAGAGAGAATGAGAGACAGAGAGCACGAGAGGGAAGAGGGCAGAGGGAGAAGCAGACCCCCTGCTGAGCAGGGAGCCCGATGCGGGACTCGATCCCGGGACTCCAGGATCATGACCTGAGCCGAAGGCAGTCGCTTAACCAACTGAGCCACCCTGGCGCCCGAGATAAAGTTCTTTATAGTATTTCTCCTATGCATGGACATTTCTTAAATTTGGAATGTAAAATTTACATAACTCTATAGTCATGACCCATTCTTTTCTGCCTTACCAGTAATTATAAAAACAATTCTCACAACAACATCCAGAAATAAAGGGGCTTTGTCCCAGGCGGGGATGAAAAGACGCATGAAACTTGAGACAAGAACAAGGAACTCATGTTGAACGACTGGAGACACCTGCTTCCAGTGCCAGGATAGATAGACCATTATGCCAAATCCCCTGCCACCTGTTCTTCCTTTGCCCATCAAAGTTCACCCAGAAGGTCATCACTCTGGGGGTGCTGACCAAGCAGGCCGAAGGCCATGTGGGAGCTCTGTGGAAGGTCCGCACGTGTCAGGCTCAGAGGGACAAAGAGCCCATGTTCTTGCTGCCCCCAAGGAGCTCTTACTGTGACCAGGGGAGACGGTGCAGGCAATTCATCCCAGGACCCCTGCATCCCAGGGAGCAGGGAAGGCAGGAAGGCATCGGGGAGGAGAACCAAGAAGGGAGATACTCATTCCAACCATTTCATCCAACCCCCAGGTGAAAGATGAGACAAGTGAGGCCCAAGGAAGCCAGTGATGTCCCCAAGGCCATAGCAAGGAGACCAGTCCCAGTAGACTGAGCTCTCAGGGCCGTGGGCTAACTCACTGCTCAGGGCCCAGCAAAACAGGTCAGGGCCTACATCTGGTAGATCCTGCCCGTCAACAAGCATGCTTGGGGCTTGTCAGCACAGAGATAAAGCCCCCCACCCCCCAGGGCAAAGGACAAAGGAGCTCTTTCGTAGGAACAGCCTGTCTGGCTCTCACTCCTAGGCAAGGCTTCTGCCTTTCGCAAGGCCAGACTCCAGACTTTCTGGGGGTGCTACCTGAGTCAAAACTTCCCGCAGTGTCTGGCAGAGGAGGCTGCACCATTTAAAAGGCAGAATTATCATCTCACCAAACACCTTGTTAGTGCTCATTTTCTAGCCAAGAATAGACCTCACAACTTTGATTGTGTCTGGGTGTAGGTTTTTGGGGGGGGGGGTGACAGGGAAACGAGTGAATGGTGCCCAAAGGCAACTCCTGGAATCCTACAGAGGAGCAGCTGCTCCTGGCCCTGGGGGATTCTATTTCCATCTCTGCTCACACTTCTCAAGTGCCGCTTCCCCAGGGGGTGACAGTGCCTGGGGCCTCCGAGCTAGCCTCCCTGACTGGGCCGCTCCCCGCATTCCCCTAGCAGGTGGAGGCAGGGAGGAAGGCCTGAGATCAGGCCCACCCACGGCCCACTTCTCTGGGGCCCCAATCACAAACATGCCAGGCCCTTTCCTCCTGAGGCCCAGAGAGGAAATTAAATGTCAGCCAGATAAAGAGATTTCCCTGCAGCTCTGATGCCAAGAATCCGAAGTCTGATTCCCCCAGCCACCCTGCAAACCGAACGGGCACAGGCCTCAGACCCTCAGGCCGGACGTGTTGAAGACACACCACTGCCCGAAGTCCCTCTTCGGTGACATTCAGATGGCAGGCCTCAGTGGTTTTAGGGCAAACAAGAAGAAGAGCGTGGAAAACTTTGCAGGCCAGTTACAGCGTGGGCAGCAGAGACGGCAGGCCCCAGGCCCCTGGGCAAGCACATAGCTCTCTCGGGCTCTCCACAGGTCCTTCTGGGCATGCCTCCCTGCCCTGTATTTTCAAGGCCAAATGCGGCCTGCTGCCCAAGGGAGCTGACTCGACTCTTTTCACAGTGTAGTGACTTTATCCACAGAAGGATCCGGGGAGCTAAACACCCTGCGCTCACACACTGACCTCAGCATTTTCTAAATCTGCCGGGGTGATAAACACCTTCACCAAGGCCTAGCGTGCACCAGGCAGGCCTCGGGCTCGAGGAGAATGAGCGGCTCCCAGCAGGCCCGACACACACACTGAGTTTCCCGGCACTCCCAGCCACCCCCCAGCCTGGTCTGTCTACTTTCTCTTCTAATATGTTTGTGGTTTCAGTGTGGAGAAGTGGGTGGGTCCAAGACATCTAGAAAGACCTAGGACAGGAAAGGGCAGTGGATCAAGGGTCAACAGAGCACTCACACTTGAAAAAGAAAGCACAGAGAAACCGTTGCTCCACTCCATCTGGGTGGGTGCACACCATCCTGCGATGGCCATCTGAGTCTGGAAAACTCCCAAGATGCGCTGGGCACTGCCAGACCTGCTTCAGTCTGTGCTCACAGCCCCAACAGCGGCTCCCGTCCCAAGAGAGCAAAAGGCCAAAGTCCTCCAAAAGACTGGCCAAGAGCTATGACAGTCCTGGACGCCCTCACCTACCTCCCAGCCCTCGCGCTCTCCTGATCTCGCATGCGCGTGCCCCAGGAAACTCATACACAGACCATGAACTATAACTACTGATTGTCCCCCCGCACTAGAGAATAAACCCCCGAAGCACAGGATTTTAGCTTCTTTTGTTCAGTGCCACGCCTTCTGCCCAGGTGCCGTCCACGTCCCTGCTTGGTGGCTCTATCCCTGCCAGGCCCCCAGACACCAAGCTCACGCATGAAACTTGGCTCCCAAGGATGAGGCGTCCTTTCCCCCCTCTGGACCTCAGAGGCCCGGCCTGCTTTGGAGGGCTCAGGTACAGGCTTCTTCATGGTCAACTGGCTTGCGGGAGCCAACCAGCAGCAAACAAAGGAGGGACCTCAAATGAACTTGCCGTCATACACGAACACACAGGCACACACTCGTGTGCGGACATCACTCCCTGAGCAGGGCAATTACAGGTGAGCAGGGGCAGGAACCAGCAGAGACACCAACGGGGGGCCAGCACCACCAGCAACGTAACTGGGCAGAAGGTAAAAGCATGAGCATTGGAGCCAGGCAGACCCGAGTCGGAGTCCCAGCCCTGCCTCACCTTGGCCTGTACTTGACTTCACCTCTCTGTACGTCAGTGCACTCACCTCACAAAGGCCTCGGGAGGGGCCGCTGGCAGACTGACACTAAGCACCTAACACCCTGAGGTTCTCTTTTCCTGCACCTGGAAATGGGCAGTGCAGTGCGGGGAGGGGGGAGGAGTCTCATCCCACAGAGGAGGAGAGCCGGACCCCATCTCTGCTCTGAAACAGCCAGTGTGGCATGGGGAAGGCACTTCACCTCTCAGGCCCTCGCTCAGCCTCCTCAGAAACAAAGAGGAATAGTTGTACTAAGGATCCCCCAATACTCAAGTCTATCTAAAAAAAAAAAAGGGGGGGGGAGGCCTCAGCATTGGGGCTTTGGGGTTTCAGAGCAGGAAGTCTGGTGTAAGCACAGAACATCACAGCTGCTCCCTGCCCCCCCAAAGGTTCCCTGCCAAAACCTCCTGCCTTCACCCCTTCTTTATTCCCACAACCCCAACTGATCCCAAGCTGGCTCTAGTCACCTACTGATCTCCTGACACCCCTCTTTCTAATCACTACACTATTCACATTTTGATATTTAGCAAATGTAATACGCACTCATGAGTTTATAAACATTTATTAAGGAAAAGGGACACATAGCATAGTTACTTACCGAGTACTTACTAGGTAATATGCTGAGAGCTTTATAAACTACTCTCCGTATCTTCGCAACACAATACCTCACAATAATATGCTGTGAGGTAGCTACTGATATGATTCCTGGTTTACAGATGAGGAAACTGAGGCCCAGAGAGAAAATACAACTTTGCTTAAGTCGCACAGCCATAAATGGCTAAGCGGAGGCTAGAACCCAGCTTGGCCTGACGCTAGAGCCTCTGTACCACTCCAGGCTGACTCCTCCATCGCGCCTTCTCTCTGCCCCCTCTGAATGGCAGGTAAAGAACACCATCAGCCAGGAATCCAGAGCTTCCCAAAGCCCACTGGACAGTTCAGCCTGCAGGGACGGCCCAGGTGAGCCCAGTCGTGCGGGCCTCTAGATGCCTCCTCTACCAGGTCAGGCCCCTGGAACACCTAAGAAACCATGGCTTCTCCCCAAGGCACCCTGCTAAGAGACAAACCATCAAAATATTCCCACAACAAGCCAGGACAAAGGGAGACTACCACACTGCTGGAGGAAAAGATTCTTCCTTCACCATATTCCTGGAGGCTCTTCCAGCACAAGAAGGTTGATTTTCCAGCATGCAATCTTTAAACGTCCTCCCAGTTCAGCTGTCCAGCCTCGAATCCCTGCCTCAGCAACGCCGAACTGACTGGTCTCAAGGTGCTGCTTACACATGCTTGCCTCCTTGGGGAGAGGTTCACAAAAATACTCCGGCAGGTTAGGCCAAAATTCAAGTGTTCTATTAGAGTATGTAGCCTCTGGGAGAAGCGGGGAGAATGCGACACCACGAGCCCTTGCTTCCCATGCCACACTGAGAGCCCTGGTGGCAGGACGCTCACGCCGCCCTGTGCAGAGTGTTGGTCCTTGAGCGCTTGGCTCCTTCACCCTCCAAGGTTACGATGAACTTGGCCACTGAGATCCAGACACCGAATGATGAGTCTCGCGGCCTCACCAATAATCAATGAAATGCCCACGAAGCCTATTCACTTCTTTCACCCAGAAGAATGCTAACCCATGGAGCAGTGGGCAGCCTCATACACCACTGCCAACTTAAACCAGTACAGTCCTTGAGAGCCCACAGTGGGGGTGCCCCTGGAACAGTTTAAATGAGCAACACCCTGGGGCGCCCGGGCGGCTCCACCAGTTAAGCGTCCGACTCTTGATTTCGGCTCAGGTCATGATCTCAGGGTTGTGAGATCGAGCCTCGCGTCAGGCTCCGCATGGGCATGGAGTCTGCTTAAAATTCTCTCCCTCTCTCTCTCTCAAATAAATAAATAAATGTGTAGAACCTCTGACACACCAATTCCACTCCTAGAGAACCACACGCATGTGCACCTAGCAATGTATACGTACGAAGACATAATAGCAAAAGCAATGAGTTGGTTTACGCGTCTAGGAAAAGCGAAAAGCAGGCTGACTCGTAAATTATGATATATCTATACTATAAAATACTGAGAGACAAATATGAGACAAATTAAGAGAGAAGAGCTACATGCATGAAAAGATCTATAAAATACATTAGGTGAAAAGACAAAATAGTGAAACGGTATATAGGGTGGAATCAGTTTCTGCTTAAAAAGGAAATAAAACTACATGCATTTGTGTCTAGATGATGGACAGTTGATGGATAGGCAACAAACTGCTTAAAACTGGTTACTTCTGAGGCCCCAGCAGGGCTGCGGCCTGTGGGGGAGGGGTGCTGGGGGGGAAGGAGGATTTTACATTTTCTATCATGTAGTTCCACACTGCTTGGATGGGAGGGTGGGGCGGAAGAGCATCATGTACTCATGTATGACCTATACTATTTCGGAGAAAAGCAACTGAACTCATAAAACAACTACAACAACAACACCGGGTTTTGCTCTGGTGTGGAACTGCCCCACCCGTCTGCGCAAGTTTTGGTGCCACACTCCAAGGTCTCCCCAAGTTCAATTTCCAAGCCACGGAGGACAGACTGGATTGGGAGCAACAGGGAAGAAGGGAAATGTGTGGGGGGGGGAAGCCAAAGAAAACTTTTGTAAAAGTTCTGTGGAAGCTGCCCATCAGCTGAACCCACCCCGAACCTGCTGGGCTCCAAACCTCACTATGCTAACACTTTCCCTCCCCTCACCCCCACAGGACGAGAAAAGAAGAGAAAACGCAAATTTGAGAGAATTCCTTTCTTCCAACAGCAGAGGAGAGGCGAGCAGAGCTGCTCCCAGGGAACCCAAAGCAGTGGCCTGGCCAAACTCCAGCCTCCTGGCCACAAAGCCCCCAGGCTCCCAGGAGCGCAGGGAGGGTAAGACCCCCCACCTGCAAACCCCAGGCCCACTCCCTGGAGACCCTCCACTTAGGCAAACGGCCGAGCATCTTTTCACGCTCGTGACAGAAATCCAAACTGAACCAGTATACAAATCAGATGGTTCTGCCAACAAAGCAGCAACAATGTGGGAAAGGCAGAGATAAATCAATGGCAGCCTGGCGCTAAATATATGTTTATTCTTTCTGCTTGCCAGCAGTAGCACTTCTATGGATTCAAATATTTGATAAATATTTTTTTGCTTCCCGGTAATAATTAAAACAAACACACACATGCAGCTAAACATGAAGCAAAGAGAAAACCAACAAACGGGCTTTGCATAGGGCATAACGTTCAGGAAGCATGCACGACAGCTAACATCCTCAGGCAGAAATGTTTTCCCAGGAAACAGGTACCCTGTTCGTGCAAGAACCAAATTCAACGGGCCCTCTGTCCACAGCTCGGGCACTACCTAAAGGTGCTCTCAGGGCAATGAAAGGTGGGTACATCTTGGGAGGGAAAGAGGTGACCATCCAGCAGAAAGCGGGGGAGCTGAGTCTTCTGCAGTGACTGGCGGCAGAGACAGCTGTGACTGCAGATGCCGGGAAGCAGACAGGCAAATAAAGGGAACCCCTGGCCTCCTTGCAATGAGGATAGAGCCCAGATAAAACCGGAACCTGATCAACTGGCTCAGCCGAGTGAGAAGAAACCATCTAAAGGGCATGGGTATCATGCAGTCTGGAAGACGGAAGCCGGAAGCCCAGGCAGGTTTATTACGGAGGCTGGCAGTGAAGGAGGGAGAGGGCATGAGACCAGCAGAGCCCTGAGGTGGCAACAGAGCATCCTATGACGGGAACCCGTGGACACTAGCCACCAGGACCGACCATCTACCTTGGCTCTGACTCTGCTTCACCTGAGTTTGGTGTGCCCCCCTCCCCAGGTCTGTACCCTTCAGGCGAGGGTGGTCTCATCTCCTCCCAGGGCTGGCCACCTCTGTGAATTCAGCCACCACCACTCACATTTCCTGGCCAGCCGCCCCCCCATGCTGGGGGACCACAAGTCACCCTGACCTCGAGGCAGATCACCTCTTGGGGAAGAGCCAGAACTGAGGACCACACCCCCTGGTGGGTCCACTGAGTCCATCAGGGAACAGTGGGGTGCAGACTCCACCCCAGGGAGGTTTCCTTCTCTGAGGGCCTTTTCCCCTTGATGCTTTTCACTTGGTCGGAATGCTTGAACCAGCATTTCTGAGGAACGGTGTCGGAGGAACCTGAATCAATCCTGTGAGATGCTCCTGGAAAAGGAGAAATGATAAGGCTAGGAGACAGGCAAACAGAGGGGAAGCGGCTTCCAGGTTGTACTTGGGCACCTTTCCCTAGCCGTCAAAAGAGACCAAAGGGGCAATTTCGGTTTCTGCAGAGGCTGCTTTCAGTCTACCAAGAGTCAGAATGGGGGTCAGAGCTACAGTGGGAGGGGGAGGAGAGACAAGCATGGGTTGGATTTGGCTCCTCCTTCTCTCAGCTCCGACATCCAAAGGGACAAAGCGCGATCCATCCTGACACATCCCCATTTGCCATCACCATGGCCACGGTCACAATGTCTCCAGTTCAAGCCCTCATCACCCTTCCACGGTGCCAGGAACTCCAATGGACTCATTTCTCCAGTCCCAACCTCCTATCCCACACAGCCCACTCTAAGACACAGATCTGACCCCCTCTCCCTTAATGAAAACCCCCAGCCTACAGGACAGAGTCCAACCCCCCGCAGAGCACGCAAAGCCTCTACCTACGCGGGTACTGGAGTCGCAGAGGTCACGGCGGACACTCAGACTAACCCTTTGCTGGCTACGTGGACGCACGTGTGTTCGGGTGCCCACGTCCTCAGCTGTGCATCGAGGATAGCACGATCAACCAGAGCTGCTGGGACGATTACATCAAAGTTGTAGACAGCCTCGCTCCCCAAGAACCATGACGGTGATGTCTCTACCTGTCCCTCACCTCTTCATAATGAAGGACTAGCCATGAACTCAGGGCCAAAGAAGGCACAGTAGAGATCTACACATGCAGGGACATCGACATAAAAATTAGGCGACCAAAATGTGAAAGAAACCAAAATCAACTTATTATCAAAGTAATGCGAGAAGAGGGAAGGTATGGGAAAAGAAGGAAAACATCACTTTGGGGAGGACATGTTTCTAAAATATATAGCTCTATGATTTTTTGGACTTCATTTGTTCCAAAGATTAGGAAGATTATATTTCAAAAGTTCACAAAGGAGACACTTCTATTTTTTGGAAAACTCTTTCTTAATTAATATCTTCAGAGAACTAAGAAGTACTTTTATAGGCTGACTGAATCTTAATAAAATTCTCTGAGAAATTCTGGCATCAGTCACAACAAACACCCTCTTGGAATTTAATTTCCTTTCCAGCATACGACTTACTACGGAAACTCATTTATGATACCACCACAACCAGTCAAAATCTGCCTGGAGGACAAAAACTTCAAAGCCCCACAAGAGAGCCTTATAGGATGGGATGGAAACTGGCCCCATACTCAGCCAAATCCTACACCTAACCGAGATTTCCCCACACCAAACTTTCCGGCTTGTACCGCCAGATTCCACTCTTCCATCTCCTACCCAGCCCTTAGCCCGCCCTGCCCTCCCACCTTACAATGTAGCTCTTCCAATGCCTCCTTCCAGCTAGAAATGCCCCCAAACTTGGTATCTTTCTCCCTGCCCAACAAAACGAATAAAAAGGAGACAGAGCACAAAATGGGCAAAGGGAAACTAGCCTTACCCATTTTCAACTTTCTATCAAAGACAGTCCTTTCCGGCCTCTGGTTTTGTTCTCCCTCCTTTTAGATGATGGCAGGGCCTGGAATATTCACCATGAGCAACGGCCACTGGGGTAGGAAGGCAAAAGCTGGAAGAATTATTCTTAAGTACAAAAATGTACCCTAAAAGCCTTTTCTCCCTTGAGGCCAATTCCTACTGGAAGACTGAATCAATCCCATTATCCCGAGTGCCTGTGGGCAAGGGGAGAGAAAGGGGTGAACGCCAACCTTCACTGAGCACCCACCACATATCTCATTTAATATAAGGCAGTGATCCTGATCTTACATATGAGGAGAACAGGCTCAGAGGGGCCGGGGGATGGGCTCAGGAGGTACACTGAGACCTACCGGACACCCAAGACTCACGGACTCAAGCGTCCAGTATCCCCAAGTGCTTACACTAAAATATTGCCTGGGCTAGAAAATACTTCATAGTTTACACATTGCTTTTCATATACATTATCTCACTTACTACCGCAACCCTGTAGAAGAGCTAAGAATTCCTTTTCCACTATTACAAAAAGGCTATCTGGCTTCAAAGATCATCAGCAAGTTGTGCAAGCCAGCTGTAACACTTAACAGTTTGTTTCCTCAGTGTCTGATAGGGTGGTAGGGACTCAAATAGTAACTGTTATTAGCATCATAATTTTCACTAATTTCATAGTCCTAAGGGAAAGTAAAATTTACACACACAGACGAGCACACATATAGATACACTACAGACATTTTAAAGATTCAATCTAATTAGTTATGCCTTTACGTGTTGGGGGAGGATATAGTTTTACCACTTCAAACTCAGAGATAACCACTAACTGCAGCTTCCAAGAAACTGACCAAAAAAGGATTACAGAAAATGATGTGGTCAAACCCAATATGGATTTTGAAAGCTAATGGAAGAGAACAAGAGGATAGGAGCATTTCAATTTGTGATAAAATACAAAAAAAAAAAAAAAAAAATCCTCCTCCCCTTCTAGCATCATGGCTTCATCGTTACTGTGCCGTCTGGCCTGGCCATGTCATCTCAACTCGGGGGTGCCCCTCGGCATCCAAACAAGAGAGCCAGCAGATGACCTGGAAGTTCTAGTCAGAGGCCGCCCAGGGGGTCTAGGGAGGAGTGGCCACATTATTACTTCAAGTTATTTTTAATGTGTTGCATCTAACGAACCGTTTGCCTATGAATTACACTCACTTGAAAGGAAACCAGGGAAGTTCAGAAATGCCAGATGCAACAGGAATCGGCTCACAACTTCTCAAGCCACAGGGAAAAAAACGACAGAAGTGTGGTGGTACAAGGATCCCAGGACCCGTCAGACAGAAGGAAATCTTTAGTACAGTGGCAATGAGAGATCCTGGGGGTGTTCTTCGAGTAAGGCTGCACCAAGACCAAGCCAACCGAGCATCCACTCCAGACTTGAAGGTTAAAACGAAAGAAAAAATTCAGGTCTGCCGGTAAGATATACCTAATTTTTTCAAAGCACAATTAACAACTTTATAGCCAAGATTGCTAGACAGCCATGTATACTGATGGCCTGCACCACAACAGTATTCATGCTATAAATCTAGTACCAATTACTATTAGTTTTTTATTTTGTTTTGTTTTTTGCAATCTTTCTTGCATCTTATCTGTTGTTAAGTCCATCCTCAGTTCCATAATTACCATCGGCTGATGTTGATGTCATGTGACTGATTAGTCTCACAAGGAAAAAGATTTCAGTCCCCCTCAGAAGCTGACTCTTGCCTCCACCAGATTATCTAGTTCTGTTTTTATACCCCATTTCAGAGAAATGGAAACTGAAGTCCAGATAGGACCCATCCAAGGTCATCCTCCTTGCTCATGTATCTAGGACTAGAACTAGGGTTCAAAAGGCCCAAGGTGTGGGCCTCCAGCCCCATCGATGTCGCAAATGACCTGGCATACTTGTGTCCTGAATACAAAGTTTATTTGAAAAAAGAAAAAAAGGCCAACATGAGTCATCGCTGTTGTCAAGGGGCACCACATAGGCTGTTCTAATAAAGCATCCAGCTTCTCCAGAACCACTTGTTTCTGCAAAACGAGCCTCAGCCAGGGAATAAAGGGCCATGTCTTATTCCCTTTCAGAATACCCAGGACCCTGTGAGCAGCTGTGCGGCTGGCCTTTGCGGACCTGCTGGCCCAGCCCAGGGAATCCCTGACATTTCCTATGCAGAGGGACTGGGTGGGTGGGTGGGTGGGTGTGGGAGGAGGTCAGAGTTGTGCTTTCAGACAGCTCCCTGCGGCAGTCAGGATTTCATACAGTCCAATCCTGCTCACCTTGGAACCCCTAACTAGCTCACCCACTGAGGGATCCCCTCCTCAACTTCCCCAGGACAAAAGCACTGCAGTGTGGGAGGTGAACCTGACGGATGGGGAGGGGCGGGACCTGACCCAAGCGGTGGAGGAAGCAACGCTCAGCTCCCTCTCGCACCCCTTACAGGAACTCCCCATCCGGTCTTCAGACGCCAGAGGTGACCCCAACTCTCCAAGCCTGACCCCTCTCTCGGGGTCTGCCCCAACGGAGGCGGAGAGCAAGCAAAACCCACTCCCCAGCACTCTACCCCGCCACCGGCTCGCCTCCGGTCCCCAGCGCTCGCCCCCGGAGGGCCTCCCTCTCATCCTCC
This sequence comes from Leptonychotes weddellii, assembly GCF_054177405.1. NCBI lineage: Eukaryota > Metazoa > Chordata > Mammalia > Carnivora > Phocidae > Leptonychotes > Leptonychotes weddellii. The sequence goes on from NC_138379.1 coordinate 62,875,094, forward strand.
CTCCTCACGCGCAGGGCCCCCCGGCCGGACACTTGCCCACTGCAGTCGGAGAGCCGGAGCGCACCCCCTTTCTCCCCGTCCGCGGAGGAGCCGCGTCTCCCGCCTTCCCAAACGGGGCCCTCCCGGCCGCCCCGCCTCCGGCCCGGGACGCCCCCCCCTCACCGCGTCCCTGCGTCCCCCGGGGTCCGCCCTGCACCCGCACTTCCCGCCCGGCCCATGCGGGCTAGCGGTCCGCCCCAACTTTTCCGGCCGCGGCCCCGTTCCCGCAGCGGCGGGGATTCCCGTCCCGAGCCGCGACTGGCGGGCGGGCTCGCGTCCCCTCGGCCCCCGCCCGCCCCGCCGGCACGAGTTGCGCTCGGGACCGGCTCGGCGCCCGGGCCTCGGCCGGCAACCCGGCGCGGAGGCGGAGCCGGCGTGGCGGGAACCGCGCTGTCCCGGCGCGGGCACCCCCGCCCGGTGCCCGGCGCCCGATCCCCGCGCCCGCCCGCCGCGCCGCCGCGCCGCTCCCTGCCCACCTGCCCGCGGGCGCCGGCGCCGCTCACCTCCTCCCGTGCCGCCGCCGCCGCCGCCGCCGCCGCCACTGCCGGGAATACGTGGCAGTGGCCGCCGCCGCTCGTGCTCCCCGCCTCGCCTCGCCTCGCCTCTCCTCTCGGCGCCCGCGCGGGCGGCTCCGGCGCGCTGGACCGCAGCGCCAGGCGCCCTCTGCCGCCGGGAAGCCGAATCCTCTCGCCCTAACCCTAACTCGCCCGCCGCCCCCGCCCGGACCTCGGCCGCAGCCCACCGCCTTCGCCCCCGCCCCCGGCCCCCGGCCTGGCCCGGCCCGGCCCCAACGCTCGCCTCCGAGCCGGTTCCGCAGGGCCGCGGGACCAGTCCCGCGTGCCGGGCCCGGGCCGCCGCCGCCTCCAGGGAGCCTGCCCTGACCGCCCAGCCGCTAGGCGCCGCCGGTACAGGTCATCCTCGGGCTGATACATTTCCTGCTTCTGGGACTGCGTCGCCCACGAGGCAGTACAATCGGAGAGGGGGTGGGGGGGCAGCCAAACACCACGTCTCTCGCGTTCACCATTCTCCCCGCTAGGGCTAGGTTAGCGCCCTGCCTGGAATACCAAAGTGCGCAATAAACACTTGTTGAGGGAGCGAAAGAGTGAATGAATGAGTAGAGATTTCTGCAGCTCTCCACAGGAGGCTTTTAAACCTCAAGCGGACGGATATCTTGACCTGGATTTGTTTTTGTAAATTACACAGGCACGTGCTTGGCTTCGCTTGAATAAATAGGACTCACAATTTCCCACCTCAGACCAGCACCAAAGCCGCGCAAAGCCCACAGCTAAATGTTATTCGGGGCATTTAGTCAAATAGAGTTAGGTTTTGGATCTACTACTTACAAGCCGGGAAATCTCCGGAAAGCTAATCTCCCTGGGCATGGTTACCTCATCTATAAATTAAGAATAATAAAATCTTCGTCAGATGCGTTGTTGTGAGGCTCAGATGAGATCATGCGTTGAATGTAAAGTGCTTTGCCCAGCTGCCCCCCCCATACACACACAAACGCCCTGTAGACTGTAGTATCTAAAATGGTCGCTATTTTTTTTTTAAAGATTTTATTTATTTATTTGATAGAGACACAGCGAGAGAGGGAACACAAGCAGGGGGAGTGGGAGAGGGAGAAGCAGGCTTCCCGCCAAGCAGGGAGCCCGATGTGGGGCTCGATCCCAGAACCCTGGGATCATGACCTGAGCCGAAGGCAGACACTTAACGACTGAGCCACCCAGGCGCCCCTAAAATGGTCGCTATTTTTAGTATTATTACTGATCTAGTAGTAGGAAAAACTACAGGCAAAATGTAAAAAAAAAAAAAAAAATGGCCACCTTTCACCTGAGGACAACCTTGTGGGACTGTCATCTGCCCAAGAGGCCTCTCCAGTCCCTCCTCTCCTCACCACCAAGAATTAG
>NC_138379.1:62877142-62905553 GCF_054177405.1 Leptonychotes weddellii
ACGCCCCCCCCCCCCCAAGCAGTCTCCTGCCTCCTCCTCTTCCCTTGGCCCCTCTCTCCACACCTGGAGGCCAATCTTTTCACTTTTGACTGTCTGCTTCCAGCTCCTCACTTAAAGCAGCAGTGAGGAAAGTGTCCTGGCCTCAGATGGGACTGGGCTGGAATTCCAGCCCATCCCCAGTGGGCTTTGGGCACCTCAGTCCCCTCAGGGGTGAACTATAGAGACTAACACTTATCTGTGGCATTGGGAGAGAATTGGTGACCCAGTCTCTGAGTGAAGTCCCTGGAACGTAGGAGTGTTTAATAAAAGGTATCTGTTGATTATTTTAACAAGCATTTAGGGAGCATCTACTGAGTGGTACAGGTGCTAGAAGAGTGAGGAAAATAAGCATGGGGGAGGTGAGATGCCTGCCTTCAAAGGAGCTGGAGTTCTAGGAGATGAGACAGGCGGGTACCTACCTACACCGGTACTAGGGCAGAGGGATGGGGGGACATGTGTGCCATTAAATATGAAATGAGCAAGCCTCAAGTTCCAAACTGGGGCACTGATATTACCGTGTGGCTTGCTTGAATTCATTATAATTGTAAATGGCATTTTCCTCTAAATATTATGTACATAACTTCCCAAGGCCACTGCTAAAAAGTAATGAATAATTTTATGAGGCAAGCAGAGCCATTTGATGTAGGATTCAGCCCCTTAATAAGGTGACTCCAAGTGCTTCCTTATACTAGTAATAACATCTATATTGCATCTTTGTGAAAGCACCGTAGTTTATAAGTTAAAGCTCCGTATCTTGCAACGCATGTCTAAGAAGGGAAGTTCACACGTTGTTGCACTAATGACCTCTAGTGAATCATACCTCAGTACCCATGGCCTTGCTACAGCCCTCTGGGGGTGACCTGGGCTAGGTTATGTGACATGCTTGGGCCACTGGGACGTAAGCAAACACTGAAAAAGCAGAGACGACTGATGAGCCCTTGTGCCTTGTGCTCGCTGTCTTGGGATGCCGTGAGGGAAGTGAAGACAGGTGGTGGTGAGGATAGGTCTGTGGAAGACATGCCATGCTGGGTGCCTGTGCGACCCTGGGAAGGGGACAAGGACTCACACTCAGGATAGATGAGGAAACACTGCCTGGTGCCTCAGCGATGTGCCCTGTTGTGCTGTGCTGGGCCAGGGATAAACCGTATCGGCCGTGAAACAGGAGGGGGAGGCCTCCAACGGGGAAGTCTGAGCGCCTCGGAGCATTTGCAGAAGAACCCTCAGAACCCAAACTGGGTTCGTGACCTGGCTGCAGCTGCCAGGAACAGGGGTCGGCGGAGTTGTTCATAAACCTGCTCCCTGGGCCGCGTGCATGCCTGTTGAGTGGTCTCTACAGCAGGGGTCCCAGGCTCATCCCCTTGGGGGGCGTGGGCGGGGTCTGTGGAGAGGTTTTGGCCATTCAAAGCCAACCCAAGAGTCATAAGAGCAATGCAAAGCTAAATGTTTTTCTCTCTTGTATCAGTGAATATTATATTTGTGATAGTTGGGGGTGGGGGTTGATTTTGGTCATTTCTTGGCAAAATGAAAAGTCAGCAACCTCAGTTTCTCCCCCAACCATTTTTGTACCAGTACTGGTCCGTGCAAACTGGAAGCCTCAGAAATGAGCGGTTTTCAATCTCAGCCACCCGGGCAAGCCCTGCAAGGTCTCAGCAGACTTAGTAGCCTGTCACTCAGTCTACTGTTGTTGCGACTATTGGTCCAGTCACGTGCACCCAGCAACCTCTGTTTCCCTTCCTGCCTCACGTCTACTTGGCAGTCCTATAGCTCCATGGTTAGAACATGGGGCTAACGAGGCTTCACTCCCAGGACTTCATCTGTGCCCATGGTTCTGGAGATGTCCTGCTGGGAACGAAGCCCTGGGTTTGAGGTCTGGTCAGTGACCGCGCATGTGTGTGTGTATTGAGATGAGTCTTTCTGAGGTCACCAAACACTGTTCTAGTGAAGGAGAGCCACTTAACCCTAAGAAGAGATACTGTTTTTAGTCCCTGTTAACAAAGGGGAAAACTGAGACCTCAAACATTCAAGTAAGACCTAGCTGAATACAGAGGTCAAACCTTTGGGTGTGAGTTGAACTTCAGTCTGATACAAATTCCCGGAAGCCTGAACTTCTGGAAAGACTTTTTTTAGAACTAGGCATGGGGCGAAATTTATCTTCCCTAATCCTCGAGGGGAAAATACCCAACTTCGTATACTTGCGGAGGAGTAGAGCATTAAGTCCCAGACATTTGCATTTCCACCAGAAGCTAGCCTAGCCATTCCATCCACTTGGCTAGAATTTGAATTCTTCAGAGAAAACTACTGCATAAGTATCAAGTATTAGAATAAAAATGTCTTTTTCTTACTGGTAGTAATGTCGAATGTATTTTTTTAAACAAAGACTCTGAACACCATTATACTTACTCAATTCTACGGTAAAGGGTAAAGGTAGCCTCGCGCACTTCCAGAAAGCTATCAAACCCCGTCTAAGGAAAAGTTTAAAGATCTCCACTTTCATTTGTACAGAGTCGCCGGGGCACTCATGAAAAGTTCAACCAGGATCTTCGCACTCACTGCCTCTGGTTTTGTGAAATTTAAGTCTGCAGCTAAAGGACGGGAAGGACTCCCTACATCTTCCCACTGCCAGCAACCTGAGCAAACCCTCAAGCCAAGGACACCAGTGGATTCTTTCAATTCAGTTTCTTCACAACTTTTTCCCTGCCTGCAAATGTTAAGTTTCTATTTCAGGATAAATAAGAGCTTCATTAACTCGCCTGTCTTCAGGCTTCTCTAATTCCTTTAGAGTTTCATTTTTTTATCTTGTTTTGGTTTGGTTTGGTGTTTGCTTGGGAAAATGAGACCACACTAACACCACCACCACCCCCCGCCAGAGTCCCATTAAATGCGGAACAGTCCACATGGGCAGGATGGAAGCTCAGCTTTGTTCCGTAGGTTGTAAATAGTCCACTTCAGGTTTTAAATTCCAAACCGAAAAGCAGAACTTCTTAATTATCTTAGCTCTCCGATCCATAATCTCAAGATCTTCATCAATGACTCCTATACCAGCTGTCCCTTTTGGTCTGGCACACTTGTAACATCAAAAGGTGTTTCTGAAAAACTGCGTCCTTGTCCCCAGTTGAGCTTCGTCATTTTCAGAAAGCACTGGTATGGTTTCTAGCCTATACTTAACTTCTCCATCAGTCCACACATATTTACCGAGCACCTTATATGTGCAGGCAGTGTATTGAACTTTGTGGGTACAGAGGCAAGCAAAAAGACACGGTCCTTTCCCTCCCTAGAGAAGCTCACAGACCAGTGGAGAGAAAAATAAATATATAATTACAAATTCTGCTTAGTGTTTTGAAGGAGAAGACCAAGGTACTCTTAGAAAGTTTAGTAGAGAGACCTAGTTTTAAATTGAGAGGTCTGGGAAGATCTTTCTGGAAGTGACCATTAAGCAGAGGCTTGAGAGATGAGTGGGTATTGGACCAGTGAGAAGCCCATTGGGTCCATAGCTCTCCTCACCACGGCTTCTGCATCTCTTAGATAATGACCAAGATGTGTAACTTCTCAGAGCCTCATTCCTCTCAGAGAAGGGTCCTGGAAGCCCTGTCTCCACACAGGCACTGGGCAGGGACAGCCCAGGGTCTGCCTCCCCCACTCAGCCCGCACTCTGTTCTCTGAACGCCTGACTCCCCTTCGCAGCTCTAAGGTTAGCCTTGCAAGTAAATACAACTTAGGTTAGCAGTGCAGGCGAGTCTCTTACCCGCTTCCTGCATGTGTGTGCCGTCTCTACATCCAAGCTGTAAACTCTTGGAGAGCAGATGGCTCTGTATTAGTCTCCTATTGTAATGCTCACAGTGCCTAGAAGAGAGCTTGGCTAGTAGCTACTGCACCCATTCAATGGGATTGCATTGTATCTCCGCATTCAGTAGTGCGACAAACAACTGATGTGAAATCACAGCCAAATTAGGTAAAGCCTGCATTAGAAAAGATGAAAAGAAGCTGGCATGAAGTGCCTAGGTGTGGATGTGCTCCCTGACGCTTCGAAGCATCACCTCGAATGGCTTTGACTCTGTTAGGCCACACTTCCTCAGTTCTAAGACTCCTCCACGGTAGGATGCAACATGGATTTAGCTAGTTTACCTTCCTGAGAGTGAGGAGGAAGGCAGGGGGGCTGCTTTCAATGTATGCACATAATGAGAGGCATGTTATGATTTCAGAAGTATCAGAATGTTCCCAGAAAGTATGTCTTAGAATAAGGAAGAAAAAAAAATCAGGGACGGCTGGGTGGCTCCAGTCAGTGAAGCGTCTGCCTTCGGCTCAGGTCATGATCTCAGGGTCCTGGGATCGAGTTCCACGTGGGGCTCCCTGCTCAGTGGGGAGTCGGCTTCTTCCTCTCCCTCTGCCCCTCCCCCCACTCATGCTCGCCTGATCTCTCTCAAATATATAAATAAAATCTTTAAAACAGTATCAGTACTCATCACTTCTTTTCATGGGATGTAACGTAAACTTTCTCTTTTGCCTGCCTCCTGTCCATACCATTATCTTTTCTCTTTCTTTTCTTTTTATTTTTCTTTAAAAACAATTTTTTTTTTTGGTAATAGTGCCTAAGATTCCTTCTGACAAATTATTCTTCCTCATTAGATAGAGTCTGCTGAAGTATTTAATCAAGGTGACTAGCTTTTCCTTAGTGAAGGGAAGGGCACCTGACCCAACTCAGTCCACTCAGACATGAACAGAACATGGGACGATGATCAGAATGTCAAAAGCCTGGTCATGGATGGAGCTTACTCATCCTGAATGTCAGATGCAGATAAAACTGTCCAGAAGCTTCTTCCACAAAGACCCTTTAAAACTGCCCGGTTCCAGAATTAGTTTCTGTTATTTATAGTCAAAGAATGCTAAATGGTTCAGTGCCCTTAACCGTTGGTACATCTAGAACTGGAGTTTTTAACCTGGGGTCCAAAGGCTTGGAAATGGTCTATGGATGGGCATGCGGGACAAACATGATACAATTTTTCTATCTGTAGACAAACACATTTTTTTGGTGAGAAGTTCTGCAGACAGTTTTTGTTAGATTCTCAGAGGGATCTCTGGCTGAAAATAGATTAGAAACCATCGATCCCAGAGCAAGGGTTCTTAACTAAGGTCTATGAGTGAACTGGGGTGGGGAAAATTATGTCTTTGTTTTCACAAACGTACATTCACGTTCCGTTTAATTATGAACACAAGCAACAAGCTACAGTATTGTTAGCAATACCTGTGACTTTGCCACCAGTAGAAGTCAGATATTTTCATATCACATTATAGTGTTGCAGACATCTCAAAATATAATTTACACCTCTCACTACTTTAAAATTACAGTGTTATTAGATCCACAGCGAGGTCTTGCTATTGAATGTGTTAATAAAGAAGCATATATAATTATTTGACCACCAAATGCTTCAGTATTTATAACTGCATCTCAATAGAATTGGTTCCCTTTGCAATTCCGTATGCTTTATTTTATTCAGATCATTGTTCTGAGAAGAGGTCCAAGAGCTTCATCGGACTGCCAAGAGGTCAGTGATACAAAAAGTTTAATAGCCCCCTTAGGAAAAACTTAGTAGGCCGGTCTCCTAGCCTTACCTATATTGATTCAAGAAAGCTAGGCTCTATCCTATGGTTCCCCCCCGTTTCTACAACTCAACATATTGGCTCCCAGCATCGCAACCTCTGAATTCTGCCAAAGCAGCAGGCATTGCTGGTGGCCCAGAGAAACACACGGGCTCCTGTGCGTCATAGGAAAGGAACAAAAGCAAAATAAATAAGGAAATAAATTTTTTAAAGGAAGAGAAAGAGATCCGGAATAGGTAAATCCACAGGGACAGAAAGCTGATTAGTCGTGGCCAGGGGCTGGAGGGAGCGGACGTGAGGAGGGACTGCTTCATGGGGAGCACGATTGCTAATGGATGCAGGGTTTCCTCTGGGGGTGATGAGACTGTTACGGAAGTCCATGGAGGTGACATTATGCAGCACAGCCCTGCGAGTGTACCAAATGCCATTGAATTACACATGGTTAAAGGGTTAATTTTATGTTACGTGAACTCCATCTCAATAAAACATAACATAAAGTAATAAATAAGTAAGAGGAAACTCCATTATAAATTCACCTGGGAATTCAAGGTCCTATCTAGGGGAATAAAGAAAATAGAAAATAGATCCCAAGGTTTTATGATCTTTTGTTTCCCTCTTTGCCCCCCACTCTACCCTCCGCCCCAGTTGCTCATGTACACTGCAATTTTCGATCACTTATGAAATTGCTAATGTGTACTTTAGCCTACACATTAAATTCCGGTTTGCACTTCTGCATATTAAAACACACCACTAAATACTCATCTGACAAGCTATATTTTAAACTTCAAACAAGGTTTTATTGTGCCTGGATGCATTTTAATATACCTACTAAATTTTAGCTGGAGTGAAAAATGGCTGGCAACGATGATTGATAAGGGAGGGTAGAGTCCCTCCCTTTCTATCCCACACATTCAGCTTCCGCTTGGGGGACCAGGGATCGGCAACCCCCACTGCTTGAGAGCTCCAGAGAACTTTCCGGAAAAGATTTCAGACATGATCTTATTGCCTCAAGCAGGACGTGAGGGGGATCACCGCAAGCCTTCCCATTCCAGTAACCTACCGGACCCCGGGACCTCAGTGCATCCCTTTAGAGCTTTTGGTCTTTGCCTGAACTAGGTCAGAACAGGCTTGGATTAACTTTCCACAAGCCCCTCTCATAGCCTTCCTAATTCTCCTCTCTGCCAGGATTCTGAAATTCCTTTCCTGCTCACCCCTGTGGCTGCCCACAGCCTGCAGGAGAATGCCCAGGCAGCTCAGCCCAGAAAGAGAAAACCAGAACTGACATTTTTTGAGGCAGAGATAGCACCCAGTGCTGGGTTAGGGCTTCACATCAGGTATGTCATTTCATTTTAGGAAGAGCACCACTGTTTCTTCATGGCCATTTGGGGGCTGAGGAAACTAGGTACAGCGTCATGAAAAGTCACACTGGTCTAGTCTGCACCACGTTTCCCTGCCACTCTTCTTCCCAACCTTTTTTCCTCTGCTGTTTTGGACTGTTCCGCCAGGCTCCTCTACTCTCCCCTCTGAGGGCAGGGACTGTGTCTTCTTCCACTTTGTATTTACTGCAGTACCCAGGAAGACAGAAACTGCTTGATTCTCTCAATCAGCAAGAGATTTGCTTTTTCAGGCCTGAGCCCTGCACCTCTGTCCCAGCTCCTGTGCATCTCTTCCCTCTGTCCCCCAGGAGTCTGACGGGGCTCCGAGTCCTTCTCTCCTGCCTGCCCTGCACAGGTGAGCCAGGCTTCACTCAGAGCTAGAACCCTTGTAGCCAGAAGATGAAAAGGGCTCTTTTTACCCTTTACATGTCTAATGACATCATCCCTTTCAGACTTTAGGAAATTCATAGGAAATGAAGTATGGCCACTTACTCAGATTGAGCAGGTGTCTGAAGGCTGCTGGAGTGGGGGGACGGTATGTGGTTCGTATTGGCAGGAGGATGAGGTGCAATGGAATCAAGCACCTACAGGACAGGACAGGGGCCTTGGGATGGGAGACATGGAGGGGAGACACAGCTGCCTGCAACATGTTGTTTCAGCGATGTTGGAAGACCCCCAAAGGTCTGCAACCATGTTCCCCTGAGTTTGTAATGGTTTCTTCTTTCCTTTTGTGTTCAGAATTCCTAGCATTTCAGTTCTCTGTTTTGGATTACGTGGTTTTTTCCCTGATGTGCCATCTTTCCTAGATGTACAGGTCGGGAAGATGAATGAGGGGTGGGGAGGTGGGTAATACCCACATGTTTTCTGGGAACATGGGCCCAGCTAGGGAAAGGCAAAGAAGACCAGAACGAGTTGCCTTCACTCAGTTTCTGCAGAGGACTAATTGTCACTTTGGGGACACTTTGACAGGTACAGGGAGTTAGGAATGCAAGACAAGGAGTCAATAGGGTAGGAGAGTAAGGAAGAGTCTACAGGGGGAAAGGACTGATGGTGAGTGGGGCAGACACTGAAAACCCTTGACGCAGGTCCGCCTGACCGGTTCCCTGAGATGGACAAGCCCAGGCTGGCCCGGCAGCAGCCCATGGAACTCCAGGCCCTCCAACGACAGGCTGCAGATGAGAATTCAGACAAGCAGCTGGGGCCAGGTGGAGCCACAGAGAGATGAAGGAGCAGTCAGCCAAGAACCATAAGCAAGCAGGAAGTTGGAATGAGTGACATCATAGCTTCCTGCTGTAGGACAAAGCCCCAGCCCAGCATTTGTGGGAAGGGAAGGGAAGTGGAGGGCTGACCTCGAAGAGCCAGCTGCCCCTGCAGCAGAGGGACTGACGGACTGAGCCGTTTCTTCATGGGAGATCCAGGTGCAAGGTGGGGCCTGAGAATCAGGAACAAGGCAGAAGCACCTCGAGCCGTGTGAGAACAAGGTCTTCAAAGACAGAGGCACCAGGGTTTTAAAAATTATTATTTTTGTGGCAAAAAAAACACAATATAAGATGCACCATTTTAACCAATTTAAAGTGTGCAATTCAGCAGCATTAAGTACATTCACGGTGCATGTGTGACTTCATTTTCATCACCCCAAATGGAAACCCCATACCCATTAAGCAGTTGCTCCCCACCAACCCCCTCCCCACCAGCCCCTGGCAACCACACTTGCTTTCTGTTTCCATGGATTTGTCTGTTCTGGGTGTTTACGTAAATGAAATCATACAACCTGTAACCTTCTGTGTCTGCCTTTTTTCACTTAGCATGCTGTGGAGGCACATCCATGTCATATAGCAGGTGATGGTGAATTTTTCTGTGTCCACTTGACTGAGCCATAGGGTGCCCAGATATTTGGTTAAACGTTCTGGGTGTGTCTAGAAGGGTGCTTCCGGTTGAGATTAACATTTGAGCGGATAGACTGAGAAAAGGAGATTGTTCTCCCCAGTGTGGGTGGGCCTCACCCAATCTGTTGAAGGGCTGAATAGAACAAAAAGGCTGAGTAAGGGAGAATTTGTTCTCTCTCTCTCTCTCTCTCTCTGCCTGACTGTTTTCGAGCTGGAGCATCAGTCCTTTGCTGCCCTTGGACTCAGATCTAGACTGGAACCTACATCATCAGCTCTCCCGAGTTTCCAGCCTACAGACCACAGGTCTAGGGACTTGTCAGCCTCCAACCTATTTCCTTATTACATATATGACATAATATTATTGTATGGCATATATTAATATACTGTATTTATATTTATTAATAGATAATATATGAGAGATATATGTATATATCTTCTATTGGTTCTGTTTTTTTCTGGAGAATCCTGGCTAATACATAACATGCATCAGCCCTTCATTCCTTTTAATGGCTGAGTAATATTCCTGGTACAGATATCCTGCATTTCTGTTTATCCATTTGCCAGTTGAGGGCATTTGGGTTGTTTCCACCATGCACCACGTTCTGAATCCTGACTAAGTCAAGTCATTGAACCTCTCTGGGCATCCCTTTCATCACATGTGAAATTCTCACAAGGATTAAATGAGATAAAGCACAGAAAAGTCTGATACAGAGAGGGAAATCAACAAATTGGCGTCCTTAACTGACATGGGGACACAGATCAAAGTGGGCCCAACAGCAGAACCATCTTGCAGTGGATTCGGGATCCTCAAATTCCCCCCTCAAATCAGAAGTGGGCCCCGAGTCAGGGCAGGTGGAGCACAAGACGTCTGAGTTCTGAGGGCAGGAAATTGGACCCTTCCTTGCCCTTCCCCTCTCCCTAGCACACACACTTAGGGAACTGAGGCTCTAAATCCGGGCCCCAAAGCATGAGTACACCTCTGTTTCACAGTGTCTTAGGCTAATAAATATTGTGAGGAAATGTCTCACATTTAACTTGTTAGAAATACCACACATTTTGCAAAGGTCTGACAGAGAACGCACACACTGCCATCCTGCCCGATCTTAAAAATAAGCCCTCTTCAGCTTTATTGACAACTTTTGTTCAGATTATTCCATAGCACGCACTCACATTATATAAAACTTGTGAAAAAAATAACACCTATCGTTCCCTAAATCACAGTAATTTCCGAAGTTTACACTTACATTCGGGTTTGTTTTTTTGTTTTTTTTATGTTCTGTAACTGTAAATGTCTCTCTTAAAGATATCATAAAAGGCAACCTGAAAAGTGAGTTTAAATGCACTGAGTCTTCCCTGCTAAAGGCACACAGACAAAACAGCTTATTCCATGTTCAGAGGTGGCCAAGCCAACGGCCAAGCCAATAGCACTGGCCTGGGGCTCACAAGGTTCGGGGCGCGTGGCCTACGGAGGCCACGGGCATGTCCCCTAACTGCTCTGAGCCTCAGTTTCCTCATCTGTGCAATCCGCTCATTCGGCAGCACTCCCCGAGGACCACCAGGCGCCAGGCACTGTGCCAGGCTCCGAAGTTACAGAGATGAATAAGACCGACACCCCTTGCCCCAGAAACCCACAGTCAAGCAGGAAAATAACACGCTTAGCCCCTTACTGTGAGCCAGGGACTGTTGTGCATTTCACATGTGTTAGCCCATCAGATCCTTCTAAAACCCCTCTGAGATGGCTGGTGTTATTAGAGCTACTATTCTTATCTTCATTTCGCAGATAAGAAAACTTAGAGCTCAGAGCAGTGCAGGCATTCACATGGCTGGTCAAAAGCAAATGCAAGCAGTCTGGCTTTAGAGCCTGCCCTGTTGAGCCCCACACGACTATGCCCCCATGTGTATTTACATGATAGGCTTCCGTGCAAATGACAGAAGAGCATAGAGCCGAGCAGTTGATTTTACCTGAACAAAGTTATGGAAGGCATCAGACACGACTGCATACCTTGGCCAAGAAGAATGAGTAGGATCTCACCTGCCAGGGGTGGGAGACAGAAACAGAGAGCAAAATTCAAGGTGGCCGAGTGTGTGGCATGGTCAGGGCTGTGAAGAAGCCCCTGGTGAAAAGATCAAGGCCATACAGTGAGAATGAAGACTAAGGACACAGGTCCACCCTGCAGGCCCTTCCAGCCCTTAATCCTGTGATTTGCTACATATTAAATCTACAGTCCTTCATTTAAGGACGTGTAATGTTTATGTCTACATTAGCAATCAGACTGGGGTTTAAGAAAGCGTATACCTCTCTATCCTAACACCTGAATTTTCTTTAACCAGTTTAATAGAGTGTGTGGTATGTGCATATTGGAATATGTGATATTTACTGAGCAAACGTGATGAGCGTTAAATCAGCGCACAGCATCCTCTCCATTCTGACTGTACTGCCATCGTGGAGGGAGAGCCTCATGTCCTGCCTGCAGCCCCTGCTTTCTTCTGTGCCCTGCCTTCTGTGGGGCATTAATCTAATCCCTCTGATGTCCTGGGTTCTCCCTCATTTGCATGGCCGGCCACTGCATAAAGCCTGTCCTCTTTGGCACAGCATTCAGCACCTTTCTCCATCCTTTGTGGTCTAGCCCTCAACACCGTCTCCCACCACTCATCACCCTTCTACCCTCACCCCGTCTAGCCCAAGTTCCAGCCCACACTAAACCACTCCCCATCCAAAGCGCGTGCACCTGCTCCTTCTCGGACAGCTCCAGACAGCCGGCCACTCCTTCCTCCCGCAGCTCTCTGCTCTTAACTGAATGGCAGTACTCCCCCAATCAATCGGCTTTATCTGAAACACTTCGGTACGTTTCCCCAGGGCTCACATGGGCTGCTTTTCATGTGGTCACTCAGCCAACAAATACATACACATCTAGTGACCATATGAAAACCTGACCTGTTAATCTATAAATATTGACACAGTTAAGTGGTCACTACTTACAAAGAAATGTATAGGGAATTTTTTTTAGCCTTTTACTTAATACCTCAGTTCATTCACTAAATACATATTGAGCGCCTCCTCTGTTCTGTGCACACACTAGACTCTAGAGCAGTGAACAAGGCAGTGGTTAGCAAACTACTACCATGGAGCTTACAGAACATTCTAGATGGGAAAAACAGATGGGCATGAGAAAAGAATAAACATGATCCTGACAGGCTCCAGCAAGTGCTAATCAGCAAGGACTCCTTAACAGGAAAGGATATCGTAATTGCAGGGAGCTACTTAGAGGGAGGTATCATGGATGGCCTCTCCAGAGAGGCCATGTTTGCACTGACGTCTGATGAAGGGACGCGGGCCAGCCATGCGAAGAGCTGAGGCAACAGCATCCTGAGCCAAGGAGACAGCAAATGCAAAGGTTCCGAGGTGGAAAAGGGCTCTGCGAGTATTTGGAAGGGAAAGGAGCATAGTGTGACTGCTGGGAAAGTTCAAGAGGAGGAGAACTAGGGCTGTCACAAGATGAAGTGAGAGAAAGTATATGGAGTGTGAGTGGAGGCTCAGTAAATTCTAGTTGTGTATCGATCGTCATCATCGTCATAGGAGCCTGGGAGGATAGAAGATCGATCACGCAGGTCACTGCAGCCCATGGTAGGAAATCTAGGTTTTAACCTAAAAACAATTTCAAGTCATTGATGGGCTTTTAGCATTGTTCCCCTGGCTGCTCAGGGGAGGGGACAGGGGGTGGGGGAGTCAGAGCAGGACAAGAACAGAAGCAGGGAGAGGAACTAGGAGGACTTCATAATATTTGGGACAGGAACAAAAATGGCTAAAATTAACAACTCAAGAAACAATAGGTATTGGCGAGGATGTGGAGAAAGGGGAACCCTCTTGCTCTGTTGGCAGGAATGCAAACTGGTGCAGCCACTCTGCAAAACAGTATGGAGGTTCCTCAAGATGTTAAAAATAGAGCTACCCTACGACCTAGCAATTGCACTACTAGGTATTTGCACAAAGGATACAAAAATACAGATTTAAAGGGGTACATGCACCCCGATATTTATAGTAGCATTATCAACAATAGCCAAACTATGGGGAGAGCCCAAATGTCCATCAAGTAAGAATGGATAAAGAAGAGGTGGTGTGTGTATATACATATATATATATATATACATACATATTCCACTGAGTAATATTCCACTGTGTGTGTAAATATATATATATATATATATATATATATACTCAGCCATCAAAAAGAATGAAATATCACTCAGCCATCAAAAAGTATGAAATCATGCCTTTTGCAACAAAGTGGATGGAGCTAGAGTGTATCGTGCTAAGTGAAATAAAGTCAGCCAGAAAAAGACAAATACTATATGATCTCACTCCTATGTGGAATTTAAGAAAAAAAATCCAGATGAACATATGGGGAGGGGGAAAAGAAAAAAAGGAGAAAGGGAAACAAGTCATAGTGACTCTTAACGATGGTGAACAAGCTGAGGGTTGATGGGGGGAGGTGGGTGGGGGATGGGCTAGATGGGGGATGGGTATTAAAGAGGCACTTGTCGTGATGAGCAATGGGTGTTGTATGTAAGGGATGAATCACTGAATTCTACTCCAGAAACCAATATTGCACTGTGTCAACTAACAAAATTTTAATTTAAAAAAATAATAATTACGACAGGAGCTTCATATGAAATGTTTAAACACTTATCTTCTATCTTCATACAATTCATAAAAATGAAATTGTGCTTTTTTAGTCAGTGATATACTTTGGCAGAAGATGTGTGTATCTTCTGATGTCCGTGTTGAATGATGGATGAATTGAAGTTGCTCTCTCAAGAATGCCGTGGGCTGTTTTCCAACACCAACCACCAGATCTCTGAGTCTCTGGGTCCCTCCTGCGTGCCCCACAGTTCAGTTCAATTCTGACACTAACGACCTGGGGTTAGGGTCAGATCCCACAACTTAAACAGCTCGGTTGCACAGGACCGCCCTCACTCCAGACGTCAGTCTCAAGTCCCAACGCGCCTCTACTTCGGACCAGCAGGCTGTAAATCGGCAGTTCACACACCCCCTCCTCAGGTTCAATAATTTGCTAGAATGGCTCACAGGACTCAGGAAGACACTTCACTTACTATTATCAGTTTATTATAAAGGGTACAGTTCAGGAACAGCCAAACGGCAGAGATGCATGGGACAAGGAAGTGGGGGGCAGTGCATGGAGCTTCCGTGCTTTCCTGGGACATCTCCCAGCCCCTCAGTGTGTTTGCCAAACTGGACGCTCTCCCAACCCTGTCATTTAGGGGTTTTATGGAACTGTCATCAGGTTGCCATGATCCACTCAATCCCCAACCCTCACTTTCCTCCCCAGAGGTTGAGGGGGGAGGGGCTGAAAGTTCTAGGTCTTTCTGGCCGCATGCCCCCATTCTGAAGCTATCTGGGGGCCCACCCAGAGTCACCTCTTTACAACAAAAGATATTCCTAGCATCCCTAACACTCAAGAAATTCCGAGGGATTTAGGATCTCTGTGTCAGGAACCAAAGACAAAGACCAAATATATATACTTTTTATGATGCCACACCCACCATTGGACTAATTTAAGTATTTTATCTGAGAAGAACACTCTTGTTTACTGCATCTAAAATTTAAAAAACAAACAAACTAGGTTAACTTCCAGTGGCACTCTTGAGAGGGCAGCATAAATATAACTAACTGCTAAGATGTGCCTAAATGGCATAGGACATGCCAGGTAGACCTTGTCGTTTTGTAATAACCCATTGACTTCCCTGTGCATTACCCTTATGGCCCTATTAGTTCCCAAAGAACAGGCTTGGTGATTTTTGTGTGCGTTTGTATAGGCAAATATTTAGCACAGTCCTTGGCATTTAATAGGTGTTCAGTAAATATTTCCCAAGTGTGTGAATGAATATTCTGTGTTATGGACTGAATGTTTGTGCCCCCTCCCTAATTCACCTGTTGGAATCCTAACCCTCAATGTGACGATTTTAGGACGTGGGGATTTGGGGAGGGGAGTCAGCCATAAGGATGGGGTCTTCATGGATAGGGATAGTGCCATTATAAGAAGAAGAGATACTTCTTTCTCTCTCTCTGTCTCTCTCTCTCTGCAAGCAGACTCCAAGGAAGGCCATGTGAGTACATAAACAGGAAGAAAGGACCTCACCAAGAGCCCAACCCTGCTGGCACCCTGACCCCAAACGTCCAGCCTCCAGGACTGTAAGAAAGAAATGTCCATGGTTTAAGCCACGCAGTCTGTGGTACTTGCTATAGCAGTCGAGCGGACCGAGACATTATGGAAGCATCTTGGCATAAAGCGGGCTCTTCCCTTCAGAGGCTCGTAATCTAGCTGGGAAGAAAACAGAGACACGAACACTTAAATAATAATTATTTTCACAGTCCTCATGGGATAAAGGTGCTGATGTGTGGCTGGGGTTAAGCTGGGCTCCAAACACACTCACCATTTGTCCCTCGGCGCGTTACTGCTCTCCTCCACTTTCCCATCATTTTCTGCAAAGGGAGGTCATGAGAAGTAGATGATCCACATAAAGGGCTTAGAGCAGAGCCTGGAAGGCAGCAAATGCCATCAGTCTGAACCCTGAAGAGGATATAATTTCTGTGCTGAGCAGCACCGGGGTAAGGCTACAGTGTCTGTTTGGGTTAATAAGAAACAAGATTAATAATGAGATGATGGAAAGCCTGTGTGCTTTGGCATCCTGTGAACCTCGGAGGCTTCGCCTCCACCCAGCAGAAAGGTCTCTGGTCTTCAGAAGAGCAACTCTCGTTGGCACCCCTTCCACGACCCCGGCACCTTGGCTGGGCGCTCCGCGGGTCCCGGCCGTGGAGTGTCAGCTTGGGAAGCATCCAGGGCACGCTGCGGCTGAACCACCTCCCAGAAGCCCCCGAGTCCGCTTTGGGCCGGAGGGAGGTTTGGGAGCCCACGACCGCCAGTTTCGGCGGACTGCTGGCCGCGCGCTGGCAGCGAGGCTCCGGGGAAACGTGACCCCTTGTTTTACTACACTCTGCACAGGCGCGCTTCCAGGGCTGGCTTCGCGCCCCCGCCGTGGAGCCGGTGCAGAGCCACGGAGCAGGGGCTGCTTCGCGGGGAAGGCAGATTGATTCGTGAGCCTGGGCCCTAGGCAGGCAACTGGGGGGCAGGCAGTGCCCACCTGGCTGCTCAGCCCTCTCCAGCTGGAACGCCGAGCCCTACCAGCGCTTTCCTCCGCTTCCTTGGCAAGGGCGCGCGTTGAAAACGCTGGGAACAAGACTCGGAGCCAAACGGCTCTTCTCCCCCCTCGCTCCTGCCTCACCCCTCCCAGCCATCACTATCAAAGGCATGTCACACTTCAGAAAACCCAACTGGAGAAGCCCAGCCGAAAATAAAGGTGATGTGCCCAGCCGTTGACACATCAAATTCTTCAACTGCACTTAAAACGGTATCTGACACATTTCTAGAACATGACATTTTTACATAAGGCTTGATGTGATTATGGGGCTATCTGCCCATCTTCTAATGCTTTTCCTTGGTGCCCCGTATCTATTTCAATGACACAGTCTGTCGCTCTTCCTCTCCATTATCTTTCCCTTCTTCTATTTGTACAGCATATTCATTTACATTGGAATTTATCATATATTTTATCTTTATAAAGATAAAGGGGAAGCAGGAGATCACAGCGATGGAGTCTGACTGCCTGGGTTGGAATGTCGGCCTCCCCACCTACTAGTGGGTGACCATAACCTCTCCGTGCCTCAGTTGCCTAATGTGGAAAAATGGGGTTTCTATGAAACACGAATGAGATCATGCATGCAAAATACTTGAAGGAGCACCCGAAACGTAAATCCTCCCTCAGTGAATGTTTGCTGGTAATCTCGCTATTCCCCAAGCCTCTGGTAAGTTACTCATGTCATTACCTCTTTCCTTTGTTAGCTGCCTTCATTACAAACATATCAGGCATTTAGTTCATTCATCAGACTTTTTAATGGAATTGTCAAGTATTTTAATTTATGATGATGATAGAAATAATATGAAATAGCAGTTAATATTTACTTAGTGTTTCCTGTGTGCTGGGCTCTCTGCTCAGCTGTTCACGCATATCACCTCATTTAATCTGTCTCATTACTAGTTTCTAAAGGCTGGATGTGGGCTCGTGCAGCCACAAGACTAAACTTGTCATCATTCTGAAGTCAAGACAGCGGAAAGCATTTTTCCTTAAAGATATGTTCATTTGAAGAAATTAATCCATCCTGCTTTTTTTGGTCTTAAAATACTCTTTCTTTTATGGTGAGGGTAGATGATAGTTTCTTTTCTGGAACATTCCTACTTGGAAAAATAAAGGACTGGCAATTCTGTGTCAGTCACTAGACTTTGTTTGGTTTGGGTCCGTTAAATCCAACAGTCTGAAATCTGTTCCTCATCACAATTCTGATGGGTAGATATTATCATTCCCATTTTGCAGATGAGAAGCCAAGACTCAGAGTCTTGTGGGACTTGCCCAAGGTCACACAGCTAGCAACAGGCGAGCCCAGCATCCTAGCTCTTAAGGTCTTGATGATAACAGTGATTCATTCACTGACTGAATACCTACTACACGCAGGACACACACCTCACTTCATTCTCATAGCTGCCCTGTGAGGAGGTGTGATTCCCCATTTTACAGCATAATGGAACTTGAGGAGGTTAGGTATTTGCCAAGGCTCCCCTAGAGTCTGAAAATATGAATGCAAGATTGGAGCATACTTCTCTGATTCCAAGTCCTTTTCCTTTTGCACCTACCATGGGCCAGATAACCTGATGGAAGCTAAGTCTATCACAAACAGCTGAAAAATGTGCTCTGGCCTCAAGGGGCTCCCAGTCTGAGTGAGGAGACATTCAAGTTATGATGCTCTCTGAGAAACCCTATACTGAGGTGTGTCTAAGGTACTCTGAGAGGGAGTTTATTTTGACAGACGTTTCTGACAATATTGTAATATCTTGCCATACTGTATTTTAAAGAACCCTGTATGAAACTTAGGGTTTCGTGTCTCTACTTTGTATGAACATTTGGCAGGAAATCTTTTCCATTAAGAGCATATTTCTTGTATTATACATAACATGATGCTCTGAGTAGTCACTTGGTGAGGGTTTTCCAACATCCTAGAGGCTAACACATTTTAAAGATTGAAAACCATTTTTAATAATACAAAAGACATAAAACACTTGAAATTCTGAAGTTTCTGTTGGATCCCAAAGTGCCAGAACGTTTTTCTCCTTGTGCCATTGTGCCAGGTGGGCACGTTGGCAAGACTGGGGACTTGCTTGTATGCCCCTCCCCCCACCCCCCCACCCCATTCAGGTTTTTATCTGATGGTTTATAAATAGTAAAATGGGAGTAAATACCAACGGCAGCTGAAGGTTAAACTGCGTTAGGGCCAAAAAAGAAAAAAAAGGAAACAAGTACAAAGGCTAAACTCCACTTTAATCCCCAAAGAGGCAGCAGGTGAAATGTCCTTAGGCCAAATTCTTCTCTCGGAATGTGCTGCGGAGGCTGATACAGACACACTGAGCACAAGAAACTCCCACTGACGTCAGTGCACATTTGGAGAACAGGCTATCCAAGCTGCAGTCAGGCAGACAGCCCTACAGCAAAGTCGCGCCCTTGGACTTCGCCTTTGAGGTTAATGTATCACCGTGTTTTCAAAGGTGTGAGCAGCCAGCTGGCTTCCGACATAGGGTATTGGGAATTGCCAAGTCTCAACCTTCAGGGAGGGATACGTTTCCTGGCCTATCAGGGCACAGGTCTCCACAATTTACAGTGTCCTTGAATCTTGTTCATTTGAAGTAAATGATTGTCTAACCCAACACTTAGAGGCTAGGCTTGCATCATCCTCTAGGTCTATTTTTTTAAATCAATTTCCCAGGGGTTCAGTCACTCTTTAACAAATATTTATGAAGGACTTGCTGTAAGAAAGGTCCATACGCATGGCAGAGCAAGCATAGACCTACACAGTTCAATCCTGCATGAAGCATAGAGTCTAGTTGAAAGCCAGCCAATCAATCAAATCAATCCCACTAGTGAATGTGTAATACCAAATAGGAATTAATAGACACAGGAGGAAAAGAAGGCTCTTTAAGAGTGAATAATAAGGGAAGCTGACCTAGATTGAGGAGTTAGGTGTGAGGAGGGTGAGGAGGAGATTTTAGGTGAAGGCCAGGACGCAGGAGGGGTGGGGAAACTGGAGAGCAGGGGCAGCTTGGTGAGGGGCCAAGAGCTGGGCAGAGTTAAGAATTTGATCCTTATCCTAAGAGTAATAGGTGCCTCCAAAGGGTTCTAAGGTCAGGGTCATATCTGATGTGGTCAGACATGCCTTTGGGAAAGTTGCCCCAACAGCTGTGTAAAGAAGAGAGGGGTGGGAGGTTGTCAGTAAGTAGGAAGGCCAATTAGTGGACTACTTGGTGGTCTTGCCAAGAACTGATAGGACCATGGCCTGGGATAGCAGCAATGGAGGGAGAGGAGAAAAGATACTTCAAGTAAATGTGATCTGACGTAAGTGTGAGAGAGAAGGAGGTTTTAAAGATGGTGCCTGACTCGGCTTCCACAGTGAAGTTTGGAAAGAAAAATTTGATATATAAGATACATACATATTTTCGGAACATGTTCTCTGCTTACACAGAGTTGGACTACATCTAGTTGAACATTTATGCAGGCGTAGTCCTTAAGTCACCCATTTAAATTAGAGTTACATGTATCAGCACGGATCAATGTAAAAATATAATGTTGAGCAAAACAAAAAACAACTTGCAGAATGTGTGTAGTATTATATTATTTGTATAAAGTTTTAAAATATGTAAAACAATACTATGAATTATTTATGAATTCATACATACTTGGTTTAAGAATATGCAAATAAATGATAAACACCAAATTTAAGAGAATGATTGCCTTTCGGAAAGGGAGAAAAGGGAATGGCTTTGGGAAGGGGTACCCGGGAGCCTTCAACTCTATCTATAAATGTCATATTTATTTTTTAAAACTTCTGAAGCAAACAGAGCAAACATGCTCAGATTTGACAAGGTTGCTTAAAATTAAGGTGGAGATTCCTAGGTGCTTAAAATATTGCAAATTTGTTTAAAGTTCACAGTCTAGTAGGGAAATAATAAGTGTTACAAGAAAGACATGGATAAAAGATTATGGGAGGACTGGAAAGGAAAAAAAATTGATTCTAGCAGGAGCATTTATGTTGCTAACTTTCTCATCAATAGAAATGTGGGCAATGTATGTGCCTGGTACTTTGACTTCAATAAACATTTAAGTGCCATCACGTTGGCGCTTCGAGGCACAGGTATGACTAGGCACAGCCTGGAACATCAAAACGTACACAGCCTAGAAAGGGAACAGACTTCACAGGCACAACCAAATGATAACGAGCCAATGCTGTGTTAGGGTTGAGTAAAAGGTTCCAAGATACCTCCGTCTGCCTGGATACGTGGGGAAAAGCTTCACAGGGAAGGAAATCTCTAAGAAAGAGAAATACATAGGAAGAGAGAAAAGGAAGGGCAAGAGAGGTGGCAGGTGCAGAATATACAAAGGTGTAAAGTTATAAAAACTCAACATGACTACAAATGACCCTTAAGAGGGACCCATGTATGAATGGCTCTGCAAGGAGGCGAGAGAGAGAGAGAGAGAGAGAAGAGTCTCATTTGAGAGAAATGTTTAAAGTCTGAGTCAGGAGAATCAAGTAACTTATTCGTTGTAGGAGGTGACAGAAAGGAAGAGATGGAACACCCCCCCCCTTTTCTTTAAATTCCCATCGGCTGGTTAAATCAACTTCCTAAAGATACACTTTTCATAAAATAAAACTGTGTCTATTTGAAGTATACAGTTTGATAAGTTTTGACAAATGTATACACCCACAACCAAATGTAACCACAAACAAGACAGAATATTTCCATCATCCAAAAAGTTGTCTGATGCCTTCCCCAGTCCGGAAACAACTCCCCCACCCTACCCAACCTGGGTTACCACTTACATCTTTCTGTCCCAAGAAATTAGCTTTTCTTTTTCTAGAATATCATATAAATAGAATCCTACAATATGCACTCTTTTTTGTCTGGTGCTTTTCAGTCAGCATAATATTTTTGAAATTCACACAGGATGTTGTCTCTATTAGTAGCCTGTGCCTTCTCTTGGCTGAGTACTATATATTATGTGGATGTACCACATTTTATTTATTTCACCACCTATTTATGGATGTTTGAGTTGGCTTCAAGTCAGGGCTATTACAAAGAAAACTGTTCTGAACGTTTATGTGCATGTCTTCGTGTGGATTATGTTTTTATTTCTCATGGGGGAAGCAGCTAGGGGTTGAATTGCTAGACAATGTAGAAAATGTAAACTTAACTTTATAAGACACTGAGAGACTCTCCTCCGAAGTGGTTATATCATTTTATATCCGCACTAGCAATGGATGTTGCTCCAGATCCTTGCCAACACTTGTATTGTCAAACTTTTGTATTTTAGACATTTTTGTGGAGATATAATGGGATCTGGTGGTGTTAGTTTTCATTTATCTGATAGCTGGTGATGTTAATCATCTTTTCATGTGCTTGTCCATTTGCATATATTCTTTTCTGTGGCTGTTCAACCTTTTGGTTATGAGTTCTTTACCTACCTTGAGAAAGATGGAGCAAGCATTAACTGAGGCAGGGAGCAGAGGTGGTAAGGAAAACAATAGTTTTGAAATGATGGAGAGGGAGGCAGGAACAAGGAGCTCAGCTTTGAGCCCCTATGGTGAAAGCACAGATAAGACATTTAGGTTGAGATGTAGGAAGAAAGCCAGAAATCGCACTCTCAAGCCCAAATGAGAGCGATCCAAAAACATGCTGAGTTTCGAGAAGTAGAGGCGCATCCGACAGTGTCAAATATCACAAAAAGGTTGAGTAAAGACTGGAAAAAAAAAAAAAAAAAGGATGTTCAGATTTCAGCCAGGGTTCTTTTTTAAACTCTGGGTGACAATCTGTTGGAAATCAATTTAGTGGAGCTTTACCGGTTTTTTTTTTTAAGAAAACGAGATAGAACAAAAAAGTGCATTGCAGGTACTAAGGTTAAGTGTCTTTTCATGAAACTGTTTTGTTACACGTGTGCAATACAGACTGGGGTAGAGTGTAAAATAGAGCTTTCACTTTGGATTATGACAAAAGAAAATCTTGGAAGAAGAAAGGAAGCCACAGAGGTCCTTGCCAATGTTATTCTAGGTATAAGATAGTGGCCAAGGATACGGATCTAGTCAGATCTGGGTTCATCTGGTCTCTTCCTCCTTGTTAGATGTGTAATCTCAAATAAATGATGGAAATTCTTTAATTCTTATTTTTCTTAAATTAGATTGGGAATAATGAGAATATTTACCCCAAATTGCTGTTGATAGGGCTACTTTTGTGCACACCGGAGCCCAGCACCTCTCCCTCAAGACGGAAACAGGCGGCAGAGCCTGGCTGGATTTCAGCCCCTGGCCCCTCTGCTGGGCTGCCTGGCGTGAGACCAACATGCGCAGGCTTTTGCCCCATGAGGATTAAATGGGATTATGCTTGTAAACCACAGTGCACGATGCCTGGAACAGGCGAGCTCCTTCAAACCATAGGTTGCCTTCATTAGTGGTTGTTATTCTTGTTACGGGAGAAGCCAGGTCCCCCATTAGATTAAGGAAATGGGGGTAATGCATGGAGGACATCCTTAAAAAGCTTGGTGGAGGGGCGCCGACTCTTGATTTCGGCTCAGGTCATGATCTCAGGGTCCTGGGATCGAGCCCCAATGTGGGACTCCGTGCTCAGTGGGGAGTCTGCTTATCCCTCTCCCTCCCCCAACTTGTGCTCTCTCTCTCTCAAATAAATAAATAAAATCTTAAAAAAAAAAAAAAAGCTTGGTTGAAAAAAACAACCAAACTGTTTATTAACTAATGAACCAAATGTGGTATACCCACACATTGGAATATTATTCAGTCATAAAAAAGGAATGGGAGTGCTGATATGAACTGGATGAACCTAGCTAAGTGAAAGAAGCTAGTCATGCAAGGCCACAGACTGAATAGGAAATATTCTGAATGGACAAATCCATACAGGCAACGCATAGATTAGTGGTGGCCAGGGGCTGGGGGTACGAGGGAATAAGGAGTGACTGCTTCATGGATGTGGGGTTTCCTTTTCGGGTGATGAAATGTTCTGTAACTAGATAGTGGTGGTTGCACAACATTGTGAATATACAAAATGCCATTAAAGTGTACACTTTAGAATGGTTAACATGGTCAGTTTTATGTATATTTTACCACAATTTTTAAAAGGGGGGGCACCTGGGTGGCTCAGTCAGTTAAGGGTCAGACTTGATCTCAGTTCAGGTCATGATCTCTTGGGTCGTGAGATGGAGCCCTGCCTCAGGCTCCAAGCTCAGTGGGGAGTCTGCTTGTGGGTTCTCTCCCTCTGCCCCTCCTCCCCCTAAAATGAATAAATAAATCTTAAAAAAAAAAAAAAAGCCTTGTTCAATTTAAAGATGCTCCACAGCCCTTTTGCCATCTCCCCAGGCTGTCCCCCCAAAAACCAGTTTGGTTGGGAGCACGATAGAAAGATTAGCTCAAGAAGATGGTAGTGCTGAAGGAAGGTTTTTGGGGGGTGGGGTGAGGAGGTAGAGGGGAGCCAGGAAAAGGGAAAGTGATTGAGGAAAAGGGAAACGACTTCTCCAGTGCAGAAAACTTCTGTCCGTCTCCCCCAGTTGCACAAATTTCTGTGTACCTTCTAACAACGGCTGTTACTCGCTGGGCAGCCTGTGGTGCAGGCCAGGACAATCTCTCTGTCAGAAGGACCCTGAGGTAGTAAGGTGGGCACGAGTGGATCCTTCCTGCTCTCTTAGATGTGGAGCATATATTGTTGCTCTTCCTAAGGGAGAGAGGAATAATTGGACAGTAATTAATAATAATCCCCCATGACTGCCTCTCTGGCAGGTGCTTGGCTATGACCCCCGGAGCTTGGAAGTGAAATAATGCTTTGTTATAAACTGATTTTTCAGTGAATGGGACTATTGGTATTAATAATTACAGTCAATTTACTATTATGTACACTTTTGAGTGGAGCAACGATGTGTACAATCTGGAGCACAAGATGATCTTCTTTAATGCTTTGCATTGTGTTACAGGTATTTGACGCCCCCTCAATATATTTACTTTCTTGATTATGTCTGACCTGAGATCACTTGAAAATCATTCTGTATTCCTAGAAGTGCGCCATGTAGGCATCCTTCTCCTGGCTACTTTCCTCTCCCAAACATGCGTGGCGTTCCCCACTCTAAGATATTTTGATCTTAGACTAAAAACCAGTTTTTAAAAATTCCATAAACATAATCACTGAGAGCAGGACACATCACAATGATCATGGCAGAATTAATGAGTCTCGATCTAATTTGCCATAAAACATTTTGGCAATACTTACTAGTCAATAATATTTAAATCTCCTTGTTAGTCATTCATTCAGTAAACAATTTTCGAGAGCCATGTAGCAGGTGCAAGAGATGCAGAAATAAATAAGATATGATCATTGCTCTCGATGAACCACGTTATAGTAGAGGGAACAGACATAGAAACAAATATTTGCTCTCAAATTTAATAAATATATGGAAAAAAGCAATCAATTCAGCCTGGGGTTGAGGCCTTCAATAAAGATGTACATGAGAGCTATCTAAAAACATTGCCTTCTGTAGCCTTAAGATTTCACATATGGAGATTCAACCCAATCAGAGATTACAATTTGCCTCTGCACCTCAGATTCTGTTTAAATTATTGTCGATATTTTAATTTTCTCATTTATTATTGGTTTTATTGCATTATTACTGTTGCTTTTATTGAGCACATTCCAGCATCTTTCCATCAACCTAAAAGAAGTCAAAAAGTTTAACTGCTTATGTTGTCCCAGCAATTGTCTCAGGACCAAAATTGATAAGTGTTTTTGACCATCTGCAAGAAGACTGATGATCACACTCGGACTCCAGTTGTGGGCACACGTGGGCTCGTGTGCAGGACTTCCGACATCATGGGTGGTGTACGACATTCGGTCTTGGTTAACTGCCGCCCTCTGTCCATGACCTACCTCTGGGTAGTACAGTCCAGACACTCGACGTCCAGGGCACTACTAAGACATTGGTGGGATGACAAGTGAGCCTACTTTTCACTTCTTTTGGGAATCTAGGTAGATATCACTGCACACAGTTTATCTAGTCCCTCTGGCAGGGGGGAAACCTCTTACATACCATCCCAATGGATGAATAAAGAGGAAAAAGCTGATTGAATCTGAGGGTTGGGATGGACCTTAAAGGTCATCTCAACTCATCTCTATTCATGCATCAATAGTTAATGAGCACCTACTGTATGCCAGGCACTGTGTATGGTGCTGGAAATAATGCACTATGTAGTTCAGCTGATCTATGGAATTTACAGTCTAGCAGGGGAGAAGGGCAGGAAATAAGGAGACAGATAAGGAAATGAGCCAATAACATAGCTGAAACCAGTGTAGGAGGTGGGAGCTGGCAACTGGCAGACACCTTAGAGAGGGTGGTAAAACCAGTTAGGACCTGGAGATTAGGGTCAGATGTCACCAGATTAAGGCTGGAAACTTTGGCTAGAGAAGTGGAGAGACTATAAAAATAAAGAGTTCAGCTACGCCACAGTACTTTTTTTTTTAATTTTTTTAAAGATTTTATTTATTTGAGAGAGTGAGAGCGAGAAAGCACAAGCAGGGAGGGGGCAGAGTGAGAGGAAGAAGCAGGCTCCCCGCTGAGCCGGGAGCCCGATGCGGGACTCGATCCCAGGACGCTGGGATCATGACCTGAGATGAAGGCAGGCACCTAACCGACTGAGTCCCCCAGGTGCCCCCCCGCCCCCCCCCCACGGTACTTCTATAAGAAGCCTCAAAGAGGGCGCCCGGGTGGCTCAGTCGGTAAAGCATCTGCTTCGTGAGCCCCTGCTACAGCTAAGTAAATAGCAGAACTGAGGTTTTCCATGACAACAATTTCCCATTATTTAAAAGAAAAAAGAAAGTGCTTTATAATGAAAGGTGATAAAAACAAGATTGAGGTAAAAGACAAGGCAATCAGAAGATAGAAAATGAACATGGTATCTAAAGAATGGAAGAAGGTCATGAGACGCCAGGTCAGCACAGCTGGTAATTATGTGTTAGGACTGACGCCATGTAGCTGCATTTTTCAAAAGCTAACATTTTGCATGACAGATTTTTCTGTGAGTAAATGCTTGAGTCCTTTTTTGTTCTTACAGATTATTTTTTTTGACCACAGAAACTCATAACCTAGATGGAAGGAGGGAATAAAGGAGAATCATTCCTTTATTTATTTCTATACTTATTTAATAACCCTATGTTAAATTTTCATTATGGCTAGTTTGGGGTTCCACACCATAGGCAGCATTTTAAAAACAAACAAACAAACAAGGGTAAAGAAATGGGCTTTGCTTAAAGGCCAAAAAAAGTTGGTTGTTTGCTCAAGGGAAAAAAATTGGAAACGTATCAGTCATACGTTTAATTATATAGGGGTTATTATAAACAATAGTTTTTCTTTGCCAGGCAGAAAAAATAAGAAGAACTAGTTTTCACCCACAGCAGGAAGAGTTTAGAGGCTAGAATGGAACCTCATTACAGAATAATTAAGAGTCCACTTGACTGGGCTGTCTTAACAAAGGGCATGGCCCAGGCTGGGCTAAGAGATAAGGGAGCTCATGGCCTTCCTTCACACCACACCTGCCCAATCTCAGTTCCAGTGAGTCAAATTATTGGAGCCTAATCAGCATTGCTGGGAAATCTCTGCTCTCAGTCTAGATTTGACTTGCAACAGCACATTTCCCAGGCCCCCCCTCCCCGGGGCTGTAGACAGGGCAGCAAGCTCAATATGAGGACACCTGGCTGGCAGGTCCTGCCCCACAAATTGCTTTCCTCCTTTGGACTCCAGTTTTCTCATCCATAAAATGAGCAAGTTGGTCTGCATGTGAATAGTTCTCCAACTTCAGTGTGGATGAGAACCTATACTATTTACTATTATTATTATTATTATTATTATTACTTAGAGAGGCACTTTTTTAAAATCCAATTTTCTATTCCCTTCTCTGCATAAATTTCTTATTTAGTTAGTCTGGAGTGGGGCACAGGACCCAAGGTTCTTCAGGGACAAGAATAGATCCCAGGCACGTTAAAGTAACCTATGTAAATAAGCAAGGGCCTGCATGAGATCAGGCTGGGTCTATATTTAATGATTTGCCAAAACACCACTGGATCCTGTCACTCTCCTGCTCAAACACACACACACACACACAGTTTAGCATGGATCCTGGCATGGATAAGTATTAAATACATGGTAGCAATTAAATATGAGAAGAAGGAGAGGGGGGCTGGGGCGGGGGGAAGGAGAGAATTTTCCAGGCAGCCAGAGCATGCTTTCAAGGATAATGGAAGAATTTGTTAATGGACATGTCTGTATGGGAGAAAATGCTTGATTAGGGGTATTTTCAGGGGCTCTAAGCTGCATGAGACTGGAGGAGTGCCCCACCGAAATCCTAAATCAGGATTTCCTAGATCAGGAAAGCTAGTGGCTAATACAGTCAGTCCATCAAGCATCAGTTCTGTTCACCAAGAGCTGCCTGGCCAGATCTGTTACTAACATTGCCATCACAGGAGCCTGGTCATCCAATCGCAGAGTTGGAAGGGGCTCTAGAAATCACTGCCTCCAATATCCCACCAGGATACAGTAACAGCTCTACCTCATAAGACTATAGTGGAAATTAGTGGGTTCGTATTTGCAAAGCACTTGGAATAGTGTCTGACACATAAGAAGGCCCTTATGAGCGTCAGTGAGATAAATAAACACCATGTGTTGAGTGTGGGGCACCAATCGAGGTGCTCCACAGACTTCTCAACATTTAAGCCTCTCCCAGGCCCTTACTCCACTTCATATACGAGGAAACTCAGCAAGATGACATGACTCGTCCAATGCATACCGTTAGCATGTGGTGTTGCTGGATCCAAACGCAGTTTGATGTTGCTCTCACTGTTAACCGTGCCATTCCAGTGACCTTGACGGGAAGCCTCCGGGGGCCTGCACACTTTCACAGACAGAGAATTCATCCTTCTGCGAGTGGCTCATTCTACAGACGGAAACAAGCTTTATGTCAAAAAGTGGGCAGAAGACATGAACAGACACTTCTCCGAAGAAGACATACAAATGGCTAACAGACACATGAAAAAATGTTCATCATCATTAGCTATCAGGGAAATCCAAATCAAAACCACATTGAGATACCATCTTACACCAGTTAGAATGGCAAAAATGGACAGGGAAAGAAACAATAAATGCTGGAGAGGTTGTGGAGAAAGGGGAACCCTCTTACACTGTTGGTGGGAACGCAAGTTGGTACAGCCACTTTGGAAAACAGTGTGGAGGTGCCTCAAAAATTTAAAAATAGAGCTACCCTATGACCCAGCAATTGCACTACTGGGTATTTACCCCAAA
>NC_138379.1:62906053-62929716 GCF_054177405.1 Leptonychotes weddellii
CGGAGGAGATTATGCTAAGTGAAGTAAACCAAGCAGAGAACGTCAATTATCATATGGTTTCACTTATTTGTGGAACATAAGGAATAGCATGGAGGACACTAGGAGAAGGAAGGGAAAAATGAGGGGGGTGGGAATTGGAGGGAGAGATGAACCATGAGAGACTATGGACTCTGAGAAACAAATAGGGTTTTAGAGCGTAGTGGGGAGGGGGTTTCGGTTAGCCGGGTGATGGGTATTAAGGAGGGCACGTACTGCATGGAGCATTGGGTGTTATACGAAAACAATGGATCATGGATCACCACATCAAAAACTAATGATGTATTGTATGGTGACTAACATAACATAATAAAATTTAAAAAATAATAAATAAAAGCGGGGGGGGGGGCGCCTGGGTGGTTCAGTCGGTGAAGCATCTGCCTTCGACTCAGGTCATGATCCGGCCTCCCTGCTCAGTGGGGAACTTACTTCTCCCTCTCCCTCTGTTGCTCCCCCTGCTTGTGCTCTCTCTCTCTCAAATAAATAAAATCTTTAAAAAAAAAAAAAAGCCTTCTCTTCTTTATATCGAGCTGAAGTTTGTGTCGGGTGGTTTCTTTTCTTTGGGCTACACAGAGTAAGCGCCATCAGATAGCTGCAAACGCTCTCAGGAGAGATAACAAACCGGGAGCCTGGGAAATCACTCCTCAGACCAGCGCCCCCACCCGTGTGTACAAGGTGACTAAGCCGTGGGTTGGGTCAAACTGGAAGAGAAGGGTCTGAATGCCAGGCCAGTGTGCACTATCGTTTTTGCTTCGCAGAGACCGGGGCCTTTCTCCAGACGGCCGGACCTGCAGCAGAGACCCGCAACTGTTGCGGTGCGGTGCGGTGCGGCAGAGCGAGGGGCCCCCTGAGGACAGGCTTCCCGCCGGCTTTCCCGCGCCAGAGCCACAAGCTTTCATCCCGGCGAGCCGTCCCCGCGCCAAGGGCGGCCGGTGCTATCGCGCTGGCGTCCAGTAGGGGTCGACAGAGAAACTGCTGGCCGGAGGCAGCGGCCGGGAGGGGGCGTTAGAGAGCGCTCCAAGGAAAGAAGAGAAACGGCCCTGTGCTGGCTGCGCGGAGGACAGTGGTTTACAGACCAGAGCCTTGGGGACCGACAGATTGCATCCCCCACCCGGCTCTGGCACCTAAGTAACCACTGACCTCAGGCACCTCTGCCTCCCCTCCGTCCCCTTCCCTCCTCTCTATAAGGAGGCTCCTACTCTATACCGCTGTTTTTGACTTACCGGGATAACGGCGTCAGGCGTGTAGAAAAGCGCCTGGCCTTCCCCAAGTGCTCCATAAACATTAGTTGTTATTATGTGGAAGTTTCACATACATAGACTTTCCCGAGACGCTTGGAGCAAATGGTACAGGCCGCATGTGACAGCGGAGGAAACTGAGGTTGAGAAAATGAAGTCGCTCGGTCCAAGGGCACCGAGGTAACCCCTGAGGCTTGCAGTCTTGGAGAAAGCTCGCAGACCCAGGAAATGAGCCCCACCGGGTCCAGGGCTGGGTGTGGAAGAGACGGAGGAGATGGAAGGGGGGGTGGGGGTGGGAACAGGGAGGAGCCTAACCGTGGCACAGAACCACAGAGTTCCATGAATAAGAGGCCAAAGGAAAGCCTAAAAGAAGAAGGCACGTTCACTGGCCCACGTGAAACCATCACAGAAGGGTCACCTGGAGGGTACGCTGTGCAGATGACCAGTGACTTGTTCCAGGAAGAAAGCCCTCCAACGTCTCCGTCTTCCCAACTCCCTCATCCTGCTGGGAAAGTAGTCCACATCAATCCAGTCTCCGGCCCCCAACTAACCCCCACCCCTAGCGATAGTAACTGCTGTCCCAGGCTCCTTCAATAAAGTACTGATGGGGATCTGAATATGCCACCCCAAAATAATGCCACTTTAGCATAAAGAGTATTTTGAACTGAAGACAATTAAGAAGCAGCAGACAGAAAGCGCAAAGAGCTCTTTGCTCTCCCCCTGTCTACCTAGAAACGGATAAACATTTCCCTCTGTGAAAGCATTCTCCCTCCTGTCTCCCATCCCAGGAGAACAGTCCTTATGCCTGGAGACAGAAAGTCGGGACCAAGATGAGTCTGCACAAACCTAACTAAAATAATCTTTATCTTCCATTATATTTAACCTTATATTTACCTCCCCTCAATGTACTGCCCCCAGCAGTCCTTTTCCTTTGTCTTGTTACTTCTCTTCAAATGCATTACCCTTGTTAAGATGGTGTATAAGCCCCCAGGTCTTTAATGCTTCTCTGGGTCTTTATTTCTTTTCTATGACGGTGTCTGCACACATAAAAATTAAAATATTAACAACAAATGAAATGCGTATGCCTTTTCTCCTGTTAATTTCTATTTTGGCAGTTTAATTTACAGGCCCCCACTATGGAACTTAAGAAAGCAGAGGAATAGATTTTTTCCTCCCCTCTGATTGCAAGTCTTTTATTCTGCAAACTGAGAAAATTTAAAAGCAGATACCCTGTGGAAGGCAACACATTGACTTACAGACTGTACTTTTGGACTGTAAATATATATATATATAACAGTTTATTGGTGAAATACCAGCACCTAGCCTGGCACTTAAAAGAATATATATATTCCTGGGGCGCCTGGGTGGCTCAGTCGTTAAGCGTCTGCCTTCGGCTCAGGTCATGGTCCCAGGGTCCTGGGATGGAGTCCCACATCGGGCTCCCAGCTCAGCGGGGAGCCTGATCCTCCCTCTGACCCTCTCCCCTCTCATGCTGTTTCTCTCTCGCTCGCTCTCTAAAAAATAAATAAAATCTTAAAAAAAAAAAAGAATATATATATTCATTTGAAAATTAATAAATAACCAATGCCAAAATATTGTCTGAAAGCAGGTTTTCTAGTGTCTGAAAGAGAGTAAGTGCTCAATAAATGTGGAAATTAAATGATGCTGCTGTAGGAAGCGCCCCTCATGAAGGCAAAGAAGATCAGGTTAGCCAATTTCACAGTTTTGTTGAACAAGTTTTGTTATAATTGCTCTTGGCTGTTTGTGTAAGACTTGACTTCTCTGGTTTCCAATTGTGTAGGAAAAGAAAAGAAAGTGATCAGAAGGAAATGGTACCCTTGATTGATGTTATCTAAAAGTAATGAAAACGTGTATGTGTCCAAAGATTTTTGGAACTAATTAGTAAGGGATAGTTCTAATAGATCACATAGATTGAGTAGCCTTGCCCTATTGTAGGGCTCAATAAATGTCTAGTAAATTAGCTGAACAGAACTGAATATGTTTGTGGAAGTGAACTTTAAAAGGGAGTTCAGGCTGGTCTTCCACACATCTTGGGCTGGTTCATTATTTTGATGCCGTTGAAGAGTTTACTTTATCCTGGGCTGAGGAGTAGTGTTAAGTCCTTGCATTGCTCGGATAGGAGCCTCATCCTCCTGTTCTAATCTATTTCCTTTCTTTTCGTTCTTCTGTGTTTCCTCCCTGTTCCTTTTCCTTTTATTCTTTTGAATCAATAATATTGCCTCCTGTTTATGTGCAGAAGAGCTGTATTAAGGACAAGAAGCATTCATTCACTCACAATTCAACGTTTCTCACAAGAACTGCCTTGGATTGTAGTTCAGTTCTCATGGACACTCTGAAGTCCTTCACTTCCCTCTCACCAGAGAAACATTTCCCCAGATTTCAGTTGCGTCTTGCGAGTTGCTAGACCTGTATAAATTATTTAAAATCAATGAGAAATCAGGCCATCTAAAACGGTGGTATTTCCTCGAAGTCTTAATGTCGTAACACCTCAGCCACATCAAATTTTGTTGGATGGACACAAACAAGGAACAAGTAGATGACTGAGGAAAAGAATGAAATAAAAGGAGAGGAAAACAGCATTTTTTTCTGGCTCTGCCTCAAATAAAATGGTCCTTATTAATAAAACCTAAATATAGTGCAAACTCTACTCCCAAACATTTTGATGTTCTAGATATTTTCCCCACCTTAACATGAGTCTATTGGACAGAAATTAATCTTTGCTTGGCTAGTCGGAGGCATATTTCCCTGTGCTACAACGTGGAAATACACCTGGGGATTCCTGGAGCACTTTATCTTCTGCATGCAGGCATTGAGTTTGGACGTCTGCTGGACGTGCTAGACTCTCTCTCCTCCTCCTATGAGCAAGTACGGTTGCTGCTACCAGCACCCTAATGGAACAGGTTGCTTCTAATCTCCGCTGGCCAAGAAGCCAGTCATTCAAGCAAGTTAAAATTGTGTCCAATATAAGAGTAAATCGATTCTGAGTGAAAAGTCATGAAACTCTATCATAAGAAAAGTACATGCGCTTACGTTGGCTGATTTGAAGCCGTCTGTTTTCCTTACTCAGTATTTGATTCTGCTTTGGAGTTTTTTTCAGTCTTTGTGGTGAAGGGGGTGAATTTTTTGCCTGGATTCTGGTCATCTACTTTGTTTCCGCTAGTCGGGGCTGCCACCTAAGTGACCCCGATTCCTATTCTATCCCGAGGGCTACTCCCAGCCTCTCTGTGTCTTTCAAGGAAGCATATTTCCTTAGTATAAGAATTAGATGATTTTAGAACACCTGGGTGGCCCGGTCAGTTAAGCGTCTGCCTTCGGCTAGGGGTCATGATGTCAGGGTCCTGGGGTCAAGTCCCACATCAGGCTCCCTGCTCTGCTGGGAGTCTGCTTCTCACTCTGCTTGCCACTCCCCTTGCTTATGTGCTCTCTCTCTCTCTCTCATTCTCGCTTTCTCTCTGGCAAATAAGTAAATAAAATCTTTAAAAAAAAAGAAAAGAAAATAGTCTAAGTAGCTAATTGAATCTATAGGCCTATCCCTTCATTAACATATAGTTATAGAAAATTGAGATTTGAAATACTACAATTTTATAAAAAAATATAAATTAGGGGTGCCTGGATGGCTCAGTCGGTTAAGTGACTGCCTTCGGCTCAGGTCATGATCTCAGGGTCCTGGGATCGAGCCCTGCATCGGGCTCCCTGCTCAGCAGGGAGCCTGCTTCTCCCTCTCCCTCCGCTCTCTCTCCCACTCTCTCTCACTCTTGCTTTCAAATAAATAAATAAAATCTTTTTAAAAAAGGGAATTAGGGGCGCCTGGGTGGCTCAGTCGTTAAGCGTCTGCCTTCGGCTCGGGTCATGGTCCCAGGGTCCTGGGATAGAGCCTCGCATCGGGCTCCTTGCTCAGCGGGAAGCCTGCTTCTCCCTCTCCCACTCCCCCTGCTTGTGTTCCCTCTCTCGCTGTGCCTCTCTCTGTCAAATAAATAAATAAAATCTTTAAAAAAAATAAAAATAAAAAAGGGAATTAGATGATTTTAAAAGATCAGGCTACAAGGATTCCTGGACTGGGATTTAGAAATCCTGGCTTCTAATATGAAATCACCTAATTCAGTGTCTGGAACATGGTATTTTTCAAAAAAATGGTAAAATTCACTTCCCTTGAAACCACCCTTAGAACTTCTATGACACTGTGGCCTATAACTTAACGTTTCTTTTTCTCCCTCCTGGGTTAAATATAAAAATGGCTTAAAACACACATACAAATACACAGGCACACAAATAAATCCTACATAACTGAGGTGCCACTAAATTTGAATTCATGAAACAGGGACACGACTGAACTTTATTTCTGGAAGATTACTTACTAGGATAAATAAAGTTAAAAGAAGAATATGGAAGATTGAAAAGTAAAAAATGTGTTGAAAGACCACACTTTAAAGATATTTATTCATTAATGTATTTATGTATTTATTTATTTATTCATTTACTTAAGAGAGAGAGAGCATGACCATGTGCACGTGCATGTGGGAGGAGGGGCAGAACCAGAGAGGGGGAGGGAGAGAATCTCAAGCACACTCCACACTGAACTCAGAGCCTGATGCGGGGCTCAATCCCACCACCTGAGATCATGACCTGAGCCACAACCAAGAGTCGGACACTTAACCAACTGAGCCACCCAGGCACTCCCGAAAGACCACAATTTAGAAGCATCAACTTACTGCACACATAGTCACTAAGCTAATTACAAATTGTGGTCAGCTCCAGTCACAAAGCTGGCCCTCCCAAAACACCCACCTGGCAATATCTGCACCTGGTCTGAGCTGCTATTTGCATTTAGAAGTATCAAAATGCACTTCTTTGGAAACATTCCCTAAATCAGACATGTCTTCTCCCTAGTTAGTCTCAATAAACAAGGTTTGGCAGAGCAGCCTAGAGAACGGAATTGAACCAGAGCAGTGCCACGTAGGCATTTATTCATTTTCCCCTCTCATCTTACAAAAGGAGAGGGACTCTAAGCTTTTGATTTGCCTGATGTATTTTGACAGTATGTACTCCAAGCTGCTCTTACAAAGATGCTGAGTCACAGGATGGTCCTCCATTCAAGCCATTAGTCCTTTCCCCCTGCTCCTTCTAAGCATGGCATCCTCCACAGATAATTATCCTTCTATAGATAAGGCAGGCTATATTTTAAGAATTTTTTATGTAGTTCAATCGACATAATGGGTATACCGCAGGGGAGATGCATTTTAACGTATTATTACCAGGAGAGAATTTCCCAAATCCCTAGGTTATAAGGACAGAGACAGCAGTTTAGAAAGAGTAGAGCAGAAAGTCTTTATATGTGCATTTCATAAAATGGATTGTACTTCATGAATTTCAATGTGGCGGGATATTCACTCTGCTGTCCTGCCATTACCAAACAAGCTGCTTGTTGTAAAAAAGAAATATGCATGACTGTTGAGGATGTTGTGTTATTAATGACTGTGTTCTGTGCTCTGTGAAATACTTCATTGGAATGTTGTCACCTGCACTGAAAGATACGCACAAACTTTCTTACCTAAATTATCTTGCTGAAGATACTCAGAATATGCCAACTCCACAAATCCCCAAATAAAAAGCCAGTTTAACAAGCCCCTCTGCCTTAAATTTAATAGAGGGATAAAATACCAGAATCCTGACATCTGTGGGTGATTCTTCTCCGGTGAGTTGCAAGATAATTTCTCTTTACTAATTGTTCCATGCAGTTAGTTTTAATAAGCAAAACTGTGTAAAAAGCTTTTTGTAGTTTGCAAATACATAATTGGCTTATGAGGTATTGTTAGTAGTAAAAAAAGGCATGGTGCTCATCAGTCTAAGGATAATGTGTGGGACCTCCATAGAAGGTCCAGGATTTCCTCTGCTAGGTGCAGGAAAAGGGGAGGGGTATTTGTGAAAAGAATACGTGGGTCTTTTTTCTAGCACTAACCACTCCTTCTCTTGAGTTCTTGATTCCACCTCTTTCAGCCTCTTTCCCGGTTTTGTTCTTTTTAATAATGTCAATCTCTCCTCTTTCCACTGGCTCCTCCTTCTGGGCACATAATTCTACTCAAGTCTACCTCTGCTTGAAAACCTTTCACTTGTCCTCGATGCTGAGCAAATTGTTCTGCTAGCCTACACGAGCACCCGTCACTTTTTTAACCTCGCCACTCGTTTCTTAAAGCCCAGAGACCTGCCTTCACCTCTACCTCTTATTGGAAATTACACTATGCAAAAACACACATGACCTGTGATCCCAAATCTAATGACAATGTCTTAGCCTCTCTGGAGCATTGATACTGCTGGTGTTTCCCTCGTTGAGACTCTACTTCCTCTCCCCGCAGTGTTGATGGCACTCTGTGATCGTGGTCCTTCTATCTTTGGGTGACCCCTCTGTCCCTTTCATCTTTGAGTCCCTCGAGTGTGGGCATAATCCGGATTAAATCCTCTTCTCCATCCACAGTCTCTCAGAATCCATCTACTCTCGAGCCTCCCACAAATCCTTCCACCTGTGTGAACATCCAACGTTTCTCCCTGAGCTTTCTCCTAAGCGCCCAGGTAGTATTCCCAGCTGCTTGGCAGAAAGCTCCACTTGCATGTCCCTCCAGGACCTCGGATTCAATGTGTCTAAAACTGGGTTTCTCAGCTGTCCTCCAGAGCAGCCCTCGCTTCTAACTTCCTTCTCTCTTTCTCTTGACTGAACCTTGGAGACTCATTGACTTCTTTCTTCTCTTTTACCCTTCATCTTTCTAGTTACCAACTCCTGCCACTTCGTGCCTTTGCCGGGCACTTCTCAAGTCCTCTGCTCATCCCCCCTGCTGCCCACAGTGGCAGCCTGTACCGTGCTGATTTGGTTAAGCTGGAACTTAATCCATTTCCCCATATGGTTCCAGGTAAGAGTTGGTGAAGAGAAGAATATGACGGCCATGAGAATGATTCCAAATATCTAATATATTCCCACTTCCAAATGTAGGGAGTGAATTGACTGGTCCCAACTGCTCCTCTCTGATATCTATCACCACGTAGGCACCTGGCCACAGTTTCCATGAGCCACCCAGCCAGTGACTGAGCGTGGCAGGAATATGGAGATAGGCTCATACCCAGGAGATGGGATATTCCTCAGATGGGCGACTTTGGCTTGAGGACTCCCCACTGGCCTTGGAAAACTCTCTTAGAGCTGCATTGATCCACCCAATCTTCCTTTCTTCCCTTTCCCCTTCACCCAGGATCAGACCTACACCATGGTCTGATGGTTCATTCAGCCTCCCTGCTATCCCGGTTCTCTCTCCATTTTCCTTCACAGATGTTTCCCTTAAAAAGTCTCTTGCATAGCTAGTCCCATTTTGGCTTCTGCTTCCCAGAAGACCTAGAGCCACACAAAGAATGTATGCAAGTTTTGGAAGATAGAGTGAATGAGCAGCCATTACTCTCTGAAGGTCATCATGGTTAGAAGTGGTGGCAGACAGAGGCAGAGGTGCAGGTGGGTTCCAGATTATCCCTGCTCTCCCCTGCTTGACATTTAGCTCTCCTTCCCAACTGCTGGCCCTAACAGTAGCCCAGGCCCACTCCCAGATGCTTGGCTGCAGACCTACAAAAACAGGAGCTACACAGAAGTGATGACTTTCCATAAACTTTTCTTTTTTCTTTTTTTTTTAAAGATTTTATTTATTTATTTGAGAGAGAGGATGAGAGGAGAGAGAGAGCACACGAGAGGGGGGAGGGTCAGAGGGAGAAGCAGACTCCCTGCCGAGCAGGGAGCCCGATGCGGGACTCGATCCAGGGACTCCAGGATCATGACCTGAGCCGAAGGCAGTCGCTTAACCAACTGAGCCACCCAGGCGCCCTAAACTTTTCTGCCTCATCACCCTGGAAGCTAGACAGACCTATCCCCCAGATTCCCCAAGAAGCTCCAACTTTTCCACTCATGCCACTGCTTTAGGAGGACTAGTTAGTGACTTTTCTCTGACCTTACAACTCCCCCTTCCAGACCCTTACTTCCATAGTTTCTCTCACAATAGCCTAAGGTCTATTCCTACAATGAATCCTTATTCCACAGTACTCATAGTGGGTCTGCCTCTCTGACTAGACCCTGACTGGCCCACCAGCTCCACCAGGGCCTTCATCATCAACACTCAAACCACTGAAATAATGGCCTAACCGCGCTCTCTCCCAGCAGTGCATCTTGACCAGGGCTGCTAGACTAATCTTTATGACTACACTCAAAGGATGAAGAGTAGCTCTCCATTGCCTGCACAATAAAATCTGAAACATGGACAGGATCCTCCACAAGCTGACTTTCCAGGTTTATGTTCCACATTCTCCCTACATGAATCTTTCTCTGCCCAGTCTACATACATTCCCCTGATATTCCTTGTTCTTACCCACTCTACCTATTCCTAGACTCCATGTCCCAGCCTTTGCTTTCCCTGATCCACTTCTGGTCCATTTATTCAAATCTAACACATTCTAGAGAAGTCAGTTCAAACCCCACCTCCTCTGCAAAGACTTTTTTATCTCAGCTGGAAATGATTGCTATTTTTTATCGAGCAACTTCCTCAAGCAATTAAGGCCTTCTCTTGACATTTCTCTTCTATCATATGCACCAGAATACGGATTCTGAAAACTCTTTCTCTATTTGACATCAGATGAAACTATAATATGAATTTCATAGACCTTAGTAAAAAAGGAAACAAGCATCACACGCTGTTGAAGTTTATATTCATACCAAATAAAATATATTACTTATAGGAAGTTTTATAACCCCCATCTCATAAAATTAATTGGACCCCTCCTTCCTCTTGTTCAGTGCTGAGGATTCAGCTAACACGACCACTGAAGTCAGCAGGGCCAAGGATTAAGCTAGGATGGTCGGGGGGATGGGGCTGGGACTGGGAAGACAGCCTGAATGGTCAGGAGACTGCTCACATATGGAGGGATGGAGCAAATAAGTGAATATGTTAATGATGATGGGAGAGGAGAAGACTGGAATCAAGCCATCAGGTTAGACGGTATTGGAAGTAATGGTGTGAATTCACATATTTATAAGTATAGGTGTGGATATCTGTGTGTGTGTGACATGCACACAGCAGATTGCGTTCTCTGGAGACAAACACTGAGATAAAGTTCTGAGCGTAGGATATTTATTAGGGATCAAAACATGTGGAAGGAAATAGACTGGGCAGAAGGAGACATTAAACTGCAGGGTGCACACAAGTCACTCTGTCAGAGTTCCTCCCTGCACCAAAATTACCAGGCTTTCTACCTTTCCCTTGATCAGTCACTACATGTGGGCTGGCTGCCCCCAGAAAGGTGGGACACCAGGCGAGACAGTTCTCGGCAACAAGTCTTTCTTGAAGGGGGACCTGAATGGTACATTTTCATGTCCATCACAATGCGTGTGCGTGCATGTGTGCATGTGTGTGTGTGTACATATATGTGTGTCTCCTACATGTGTCTGAGAAGGCCTAGAAGCAATAAAACCCCAGTAGAATGATCACATCTAGTACCCAGATCTTGGTTACTAAATACCATTCTCTGCTCCAAGGAACCAAGGCTCCTTGGAAAATGGCTAGTTCCAGAGCTGATGCAGGAAAGGTACAAGATGCCCCTGGGACAGTTTGTACCATAAAGTAAAAACTGATCCAAGAATGATGAGAACCTGTCAACAGAGCATAGACACCATCTTGAAGAGGCTCAACCTGGCCAAATATGCAATATTTTGGCATCAATATAAATAATGACAGCAACAAATTATAACCTACTGAATAAAATAGAGATCCATGAGTCCATACCAATATAAAGAAATTGAGAGAAAGGGAAGGATCTGCTTAAAGAAGAATGACAACTAATAACAATTAAAAAGGACTGATGGAATTAGAGAATCACCATTTGGCAATCATAACAGGAATAATCCAGGCAAGACTCATCAATGGATGCTAAAATTAACGAGTGAAATTTTAAGGAGGAACGAGGCATTTAAGCAGTCTCAAAATATCTCCCTACAGTCAACTATACTTCAATTTTAAAAAGTCTCTCTCCATGAAATGCTTATTAATTACTTACCAAATCGGTATAAAATACTGTTTATCTTTACGGTGGAGACACCTATTCAGACACTATCTCACCATGTGATAGAAGAATGGGGGTAATGGGGCTAATCGACATTGACATGAAACACTGAGAAGAACACAGCATCGTTTCTGTGGCTGGCATTCTCGCCACAAAGTTCCTAAATTGAATGGAGACACGAGGAAATCTCAGACGAACCCCAAACGAAGGACAGAGTCACTGGCCTGTACTCTTGAAAAACGTCCCATCATAGTCACGCAATGCAGGGAAAGGCAGGGGAAATCAGTGGTGTAGGAGAGCCCGCCGATAATATTGGCCCAGCCGCGCTCTGGAAAATCAATGGTGTGCACCTCTTCCGAACTCGGCACTTCAGCGGCGGGGACATCAAGTTGGTAACTTGAAATTGGCCAGAATGGGAATGTTGACGCCATGAAATCTGGCAGCCACTACAGATCAGGGCTTCTTTTTTCTCCCAGGGAGCGAGCGTAGCAGCGCATCGCTGGAAATGTGCTCATTAAAGGGGACTAAGGGGCCGGGAGGACGAATTGCATCACGTGACCCCGCGCTTGCTCCCGACCCTACAGGACACGACGGGGACTATCGGAGAAATTGGAACGAGCCTTGGGGATCAGATGGCAGTCTTGTATCAGAGCTTATCTCCTGATTTTGAGGACTATCCTGTGGTTAAGTAGGAGAATGTCCCTGTTTTTAGGACATCGACATTGACGTACGGGGGAATAAGGAAGCATCCTATCTGCAACTTATTCTCAAAGTTTCAAAAAAAAAAAAACAAAACAAAACACTCTACGTACAAATAAATATACATGGAAAGAAAGAACGTCAGGGCAAATATGGTGAAATGTTAATGCCCCCTCAGGGAGTTAGGGAATGGGGACTGGGGTAAAGGCTCTGTGGGAGTTCTTTGTACTATTCTTGCCACTTTTCTGTAAATTTGAAATTAGTTCCAGAAAATATCTTAAGGAATTGTATTTTCATCAAATGCTGTTAAGTCAGTCTGTGG
This sequence comes from Leptonychotes weddellii, assembly GCF_054177405.1. Classification (NCBI taxonomy): domain Eukaryota; kingdom Metazoa; phylum Chordata; class Mammalia; order Carnivora; family Phocidae; genus Leptonychotes; species Leptonychotes weddellii. Next base: position 62,918,444 of record NC_138379.1, read on the forward strand.
CTCCCCTGCTTTACTTCGGGGTCTGCTGGGGGTTCAACCCCTTTCACATTCAGCAAAGTCAGGGAAACACTAGAGGGGAAAACTGAGGTTAGTGAACCTTCACTCGCCATGCAGGGTAATTAAAGGCAATTGCTACTGGGCTCTGCCCCTCTCCCTGGCTCTGCAGAGAAGTGGGGACACTTTTTCATTTCTCTCCTCAGAAACTCGAGGATCTGTGGATATGGGAAAACTGTTACTTCACAGCCGTTACAAACAATAAGGATGAGAACGTGACTCTAAGAAGAGGTTTTTAAGGGAAAATGTTATTGCTTGTTTTGTTATGAGCAAAATAGGTATTCAGATATTGGTAGTATGTCTGAATCCTCATTACTAGGTATTAAATGTTATTTCTTAAAATACTAAGAATTCAGGGGCGCCTGGGTGACTCAGTCATTCAGCATCTGCCTTTGGCTCAGGTCATGGTCCCAGGGTCCCCGATCGAACCCCGGGATCGAGCCCCGCCATTGAGCCCCACCATCGAGCCCCACATCACTTCTTTTGCTTCCCATCACATCTAGCCTTTTCCATGGGTGAGTGGGCTGCTTGATGAGACAACAGAATGTGCTTCTAATGCTGAAAAAGACAGCGAGTCCCTCTCAGACAATAATCTGAATTGTCACCATAGTTGATCTGAGATGGAACCAAGTCCTGACAAAGAACCTCCACTGCTCCAGTGGGAACCAAGATCTTCACCTCTCCTCATCGTCACAAAGCAGTTTATAATAGAAGGTCGGGTGTGAGGGACTGGCTGTGAACTCACTGAGCAACATTTTTCTCGGGGCTGTTCAGATTTACCAAACGCTCTCAGCCTGACCTTTTAAAAGGTCCTGTTTTGTTTCTCTTTAGGGAAGATTAGCAGTGCCAATCAGGAGTTTCTGTGCCTGTTTACCTGATGTCAGTTCAGTCCCATCTCTATGGGAAGTTCTAAAAGCAGCAAAGAAGAAAGCTCAGAGTTGGTTACATGAATAACGAATGGGGTCTGCTGCATTGTAAGTGCCCTTGTAAGACCACCACCAGAGCCTACAGGGACAGGGGAGGGCTCTCCGATGCCCGCAGTGCTTTTTCCCAGCTTGTGGGCCTGGATATGGACACCCAGGGGGCCTTGGACTTGACCATCAAGGCTAGTATTTCCAGCAAAAACAAACTCCCATTAACATAGTGTGCGAACTCTTTTAAACTCATAAATACACATATTAAATCAACTTACTTGTTTTCAATCTTTAAAATGCTTTCCTCTGCATTTTGGCAACTCCTTAGTGACATTGCAACTGAGATGCTTTTGTAAATAAGTGGACCTTCTTGTAACTGTTGCTCAGGGAGCACAAGAAGCATTTTGCCCTTTCTCAGCTGCTTCCTCCTCCCCACCAAAATATCGTCCTCAAATTGACCAACAATTAAAATTTTTACTTGACGTATAATTTATATACAGCAAAACAAATAATTGACATTTTAAATTATTTTAATCATATTAAATAAATACAACAAAAAAAGGGATAAATCCTGGCACCTTGGATTTTATCTTCTAAAATACCATTACTTAGGGGCACTTGGGTGGCTCAATCATTAAGCGTCTGCCTTCGGCTCAGGTCATGATCCCGGGGTCCTGGGATGGAGCCCCTCATCGGGCTCCCTGCTCCGTAGGAAGCCTGCTTCTCCCTCTGCCTGCCACTCCCCCTGCTTGTGTTCCCTCTCTCATTGTGTCGCTCTCTGTCAAATAAGTAAAATCTTTTAAAAAAATAAAATAAATTAAAAAAAAATACCATTACTTAGTGTTCTCCAGACTTCCCCTATTCCCTCAAAATTTATACATATTAACCAGTAACTTCTGGTAAATACAGCATACAGTAAATTATTGCTTTATGTAAACAAACAAAAAAGCAAACACTGTGGAGTATAACCCTTTCAGTGCACCCTAGGGATTTAACTTTAAATGTTTAATCAGATGTTTTACACATATTCCAAATGTGTCTAGCTTTTAAAAACTTCCTATATTAAAATTATTCCTCTCTGCCACCCTTCTGTGGCTGGTTATGTTTAGTAACCATTTAAAGCAACTTTTAATTACATACTGTCAATCAAAACCTTGGCACCGTGGGCTGTGTTTTAGTCCCAGGGAAGACACCGGCCTTTAATTACCGGTGCATTGTTTCTAATTTCACTTCCAAAGTATGTCCTCATCTGGAGTGACAAGATGTAAAAAAAAAAACAAAACAAAAACCTCTTACATTTCACATTTTGCACTTATAGTCTAAGCCACATGGGACACAATGGTAATCAGACTACATTGTTTCAATCCTATACATAACAGTAGTGGGAGATGGGGCTCCTAATGGAAAGAATTAATCACTGGCTTTTTTGATATTCATGGGAGGGGGAGATGTTCCCCCATCAGAGTGACATCCTTTTGATGGAGCTCAGCTTCTGGCTGTGAAACCCATTCCCATGTGATTTCTTTCTAACAAGCCAGAAAGCTGCTTTAATCTTTAAACATGAATCATCGTGCTTACAGTATCAAAGGTAGACAAGTTCTCCTCCTGAGGTTCAAAAGCAGATAAGAAGAAGAACCTGGTTGCTAATGTCTGGCTGATGTCAGCCCTGAAATCACTTTTCCCTTGATTGAGCCATTTTGTCCTCAGAATCACTTTGTGCTGTTCGGCTGAATTTCCTCCAGCCCCTCGTCGTGAGCAGCACATCCAACGCTGCCCCCGGGGGCTTCTGGTCAGAAGTGAGAGACACTGCGCCATAGACGGGTTATTTCATATCAAAACTCACGTAGCCCTGGGGGAGCCAAGCCCCCCAGACTCACCCTTCCACCTGCCTCACACGTGCCGACACCTCCCAGTGGACGGGGAGTCAGTCCACTCCCAGCAGGCAGACCCCCGGGATGCCAGACCCCCCTTTTTGCCTCAAAGGGCCACCAAGACGCTGGGTCTCAACAAAGGCCTTCGTGATTCACCTGTACCACGTGAGGGGTCATCCTGCAAAACGTCTCCTACCAAAAGCAGAGTTGAACCAGGGAAAACAACGCTCAGAATGAAGTTCCATTAAAGACAAAGCTGAGACAAAAGAAAATCAAACAAATACATCCTGCACAGACCTTTAGCATCTGACGTTTTTATACACACACAACAGCAGATCTGCGAGATTATGCAGTCTGCCGTGTGGGCATAATCCAAGTTTTGGGGAGTCTCAAAACTTCTACCATCAGTCTCGAACTTAACTTAATTTCTTTAGCAATTAACCAGACAATTCATCTGGGACTGTCTTTCGGGGCCCGGTTTTGGACCACAGTTGTGTTCCTCAGGTGAGTCAGATCCCGGCCTAGCTTTGGATCCTCTTCTCTGTCCCCTCACATCACCTCACCACCCTGTTTGTATTAGTTTCCTAGGGCTGCTACCTCAAATTACCACAAAACGGTGGCTTAAAACAGCAGAAATTCATTCCCTCACCGTTCTGGAGGCTAGATGTCCAAAATCAAGCTGTTGGCGGGGCCCTGCTCCCTCCAGAGGCTCAGGAAGGATCTGGTCCTTGCCTCTCCAGCTTCTAGAGCTTGCTGGCATTCCTTGGCTTGTGTCTGCATCACTGTAAGCTCCAGCTCTGTGGCCACCTTGCCTTCCATTCTCCCTCTTCTTCTTCTTCCTTTTTTTTTTTTTTTTGCCTTGCCTTCTCTTCTTATCTGTGTCAAGTCTCCCTCTGCCTCCCTCTTATAAGGATGCAAATGATTGCATTTAGTGCCCACCCAGATAATTCAGGATCTCCCCATCTCAGGATTCTTCATCTAATTCCATCTGCAATTTTTAATTTTTTAAAAAAATTTTGCCATGTAAGTAACATTCATAAAGTCTATTATTGAGACAATAATATTTTGGGGGCGCCATTCCTCAGCCTGCCACACTGTACTGATTGCTAAAACATGACTTTTCTGTCGCTTAAAGGCAGGGATTGGCCAAGAGAATAAAGCTGAGTTGAATATCCCAGCTTGGGACACTTTGTAGAGCATCCCAGTTTCCCAGGGCCCTTTCTGATTTAAACTGTCCAGGAAGACAAGATACTCAGTTTCCAGTCAGGTTGAGAGCTTCCAAATAATAAGTAGATTATAGGAAGTTTTTCAAGCTACCTTAAAACTCCCCTTAGGTGACTCCATAAAGAGCTATTTAAATTTGGCCTGTGTTCGAGTCAAACAGACAAACCACGTCAACTCCAAAAGTCCCAGGCAGTGTCCACATCCAAAGATTCTAGGGAAAATGGACCACATCCTTCCATCATCTTTCAGGCAACCCATTGTTATGAGCAAATAGTTAATTATACAGGGATTCAACAGCATTTCGAGGGGCTGGCTCAGAGACTGGTGGCATTTTAATGTTTAGATTGGGCCCCCAAGTCTTGAACGGTGTCTAGCACGCCCTTAACCTAAAATCCGTTCTGACCTAGCTCACCCTGCTTGCTGGCTGGCTGGTGCCAACCAAATCTCCTGGCTAATGAGGCAGTGTTGGCCTTTGCTTTGGTTGGGTACCCACACTGAACTTATTTAATCAAGAGCAGCAATGCAGCCAGGCAGCTTGGAAAAGAAGAAACACCAGAGCTCATGCCCAGCGCTGGATTTAATGGACAGGGCATAAGTAATGAGAAAGGCAATACATGAAAAATAAAAGCAAGGAATCAAAAAACCTGGCCAGGAAGGTGGTGAGACTTTGAAAACTTTCCTTATAAACTTCAAAGCCTTCTTTTTTTTTTTTTTAAGATTTTATTTATTCATCTGAGACACAGAGATAGAGAGAGAGAGAGAGAGCATGAGCAGGGAGAGAGGCAGAGGGAGAGGGAGAAGCAGGCTCCCCGCTGAGCCAGGAGTCCAATGTGGGGCTCGATCCCAGGACCCTGAGATCATGACCTGAGCCGAAGGCAGGGGTGGTACAGTTAGTTATTGGGAACGGGCTTGTCATAAAGCCCTTAAAGCATTTCACAATCAATTAGCAGCTCAGGGACGTCATTATTATTGGCCGTTTTGCAATATGGCTGTATTCAGAGTTCATACAGAGTGGATTTTACTGCTCAGCAGATCGGGCCAATAATAATGACGTCCCTGAGCTGCTAATTGATTGTGAAATGCTTTAAGGGCTTTATGACAAGCCCAGCTCCATCCTTATCCTTTTCATGACTATGTAATGCAATACACCCCTCAACGGGAAGGTACAGTTAGTTATTATTAGATCATGCAATTCATTAACTTTAAAGAGCAAACAAAACTTCAATGGCAAGTGTTTCTACATAGCTCCTGTGGGAAAAGAGACTTGTCAGGCCACTCTTCTCTGCTATTAGCAATGTCACTCCTCCCCAGAATGGAATTTGCATGTTTTGTCACAAGATGAAGTTTTCTTATAAATATTTTTGGGACCAGAGATGTAAATGTGCTAATGTAGATGGGATGCTTCATCTAAAATATAATTTGGCCATCATCTCTAATAACCAGCACTCAAATCTAAATGCTTTTTAAGGTGAATCAAACATGGTATAGTTGGAAGCAAAAAAAAAAAAGGAAGTTATGAGCTGGACACCATTAGAAGCCCATTAAAGAAATGCCACATCTGTAAAGATAAAAAGGTTCTAAGCTATAAGCTTACTTTGAAGATAAATATTTAAATGGCACTTGCATAATTTTCCCGTGTGAATTAATATTGATACGACCCCATTTTCTGTTCCCTAAAACATCTTTCCAATGAAAAGTACAGTATTTTCCTCTGAGAACCACCAGCCCAGAGCTACAGGCTAGCTACTGCAGGAGACAGGCTCACTAAAAATTAGGGAACCACAAATTTATTAAAAGAGTTCCCAAGAAACAAACCTAGAAATTTAAGCTTCTGGTCTGTGGTTCATGATCCCACAAATTAGAAAGTTTGTTGAAAGTGTTTATATACATCTGTTGGGGAATTATATGGATTCTTTGATTGCCAGTGACAGGTACCCAAATCCACCATCCAAAGCTAGGGGTGTATTGCATTACACAGTCATGAAAAGGATAAGGGTGGAGCTGGTCTTAGGGATGCCCGTATTCAGGGACTCAAGCACTCTGGGGATTCTATCTCTACTCTCTGTCTCTGCTCCTTTCTGTATTTTGGCTTCATTCATTTTATTGCACATGGAATTTCTCCACAGGGCAAGGGACAAGGCACGGGCTGCTCTGGGCTTACAGCCTTCTAGGTTAATGATCCTAAAGGAAGGAGAACTCTCTCCCAGATGTTGTTGAAAACTTCCAGGAAAGGGCTTAGCTTGAGCTACATGACTATGCATGAATCAATCTATACGAAGAGAGGAATGGTAGATTATAACTGCTCCAGCTTATAATATTCCCATGATTAGTAGGGGAAGGTCTGTTTATCTAAAAATAAGTAAATAGGGGCGCCTGGGTGGCTCAGTCGGTTGAGCGGCTGCCTTCGGCTCAGGTCATGATCCCGGGGTCCTGGGATCGAGCCCCACATCGGGCTCCCTGCTCAGCGGGAAGCCTACTTATCTCTCTCCCTCTGCCTGCCGCTGCCCCTGCTTGTACTTTCTCTCTCTCTGTCAAATAAAAAATAAAAAAATCTTAAAAAAAAATAGAAATAAAAACAAAAACAAATAAATAAGTAATAATGAGGGTGGATAGCATGACTACAACCACAGCCTCAACCATTAAGGAAATTAGGAAATTGTTGTGAGAGGAGTATCACCACCCACCCTGCCCCAGTTTGTACCCGCTGCATTCCTTACACACACACACACACACACACACACACACACAGAGTGGCCACCCCAGGCAGACGTTCCTATTTTGCAGTGGTCTTTGACTTCAGACAGAACAGGGTTCAGTCAGAAGAGAAAAAAACATATTCTTGGACAATGCCCTCCCCAGAACTCATATGTGGAAGTCCTAACCCCCAGTACCTCAGAATGTGCCTATCTTAGGAGACAGGGCCTTTGAAGAGGTCATTAAGTCAAAATCAGTTCACTAGGATAGGCCCTAATCTAATCTGACTGGTGTCCTTACTAGAAGAGGAGGATTTGGACACAGGCCAAGGAGAAAAGCCTGGAACAGATCCTTCCCTCACGGCCCTGAGTAGGAACCAACCTTGCTGACACCTTGATCTCAGACTTTGAGCCTCCGGAATGAGAAAATATATTTCTCCTATGACACCACCCCATGTGTGGTACTTTATGATGGCAGCCCTAGCAAACAGATACATCTCCATATAGTCACCCCTGTCACCAGCAAACGAGCTTCTCCTACTCCTTCCAAGGGAAGAGGAACCCATACATATCATTACACCCTGACTCTCATGACCATGATCAAGATCCCTAATCAACCATTGCTCTCTACCCACTAAGCCCAGATTATGGCCTCAGGATCTTTTTTAACACAGTGCTCTAGGAAACCACTCCAAATAAGTCAAATTTGCCACTGGAGATGAAACTTATTTGCCCTGTGAGGAAGAAGCTGTTTATTGCCTACCCAATATCTAACTGTCTTCTTACTTCCTGGGACAGCCATGTTTTCATTTGACAAAGCAACATTTTTCACCTTCTCTGCCAATACTAGTCAATGAAATATAATGGGTGATAGTGATTGGAAGACTCCTCAGAAGAAGGACAATTGGCTGGAGTGTGCTATTTTGCCTTCCGCCTTCAACCTTCCTGTTTTCTGGAATGAAATGGTGATGTCTGGGACTTCAGCAGCCACTTTGGCTTATGAGTCCACAAGGAGAATGGACTCTAAGGATGAAGGAAGAGAAAGAAGGAATCTGCTCTCTTGATGATTATGGATCCTCCATATGAACCTTAGATCGTCTACATCCAGAATCTTATGTGTTTTAAACTACTAATATTTTGGTTTTCTTCTTACATGCTGCCAGACCTAAAACTTGATCCAAAATGATGGTATTTTAGAGGTATTGCAGAATGGCTTACTCAACACCAGTGATCAGCTTCTTACTTGTGTCCTTCTATTTTAAGGCTTAAAACCTAAAGCTATAAATACCTACCTCCCTTCCTTGCAGCTAGGAAAGCCATATGAAATGTAAGCCAGTTCCGGCCATTGAAATCAAAGAAGTCTGCTGGTGATTTGTGAAAAAGACTCTCCCTTTTTCTTCCTTCCTCTTTCTGCCTGGAATGCAGATGTGTGGCCGAGTGGCTCAGTAGCCATTGGGTGATCATAAGGCAACAAGCATGAAAACAAAAGATGCTGACAAGCTAGAGACAGCAGAGTAGAAATATGGGGAGGGCCTGCGTCCCTCATGTCATTGAGCAACTAACTACCCAAACCCCAGACTGCTGATCTCTGAATTTTTTGTTATGTGAAAATAAATGAACCCTATTTGTTTAAGCCACTTTGGATGGGTTTTCTGTTATTTGTGGCCGAACACATGGCCAGCAGTGTCTCTACATTAGCCCTTCAGTCCTCAGCTAAGGCCACACCTCCACTGGAATCACCCCCAAGCCTGGTGACTGGTTTTGTCTCCTAGGGCAGCCGAAACAAATTGCCACAAAGTGGCTTAAACCAACATAAATTTATTCTCTCTCAGTTCTAGAGGCCTGAAGTCCACAATCAAAGAGTCAGTCAAGTTGATTGATTCTCCATTGATTTTTCAAGAGGCTCTGAAGGAGAAACTATCCCTCGTGCGCTCTTCACAACTTCTGGCTGCTCCTAGCAATCCTCGGAGTTCCTTAGCTATGGCTGGGTCACTCCAATCTCTGCCTGTGCTCACCTGCCCTTCTTTCCTGTGCATCATCTCTGTCTCTTCTCCTCTTCTTATAAGGACACCAGTCATTGGATATAGGGCCCACCCTTTACACCTGCGAAGACCCTATTTCCAGATATGGTAACCACATTCATAGGTATTGGAGGTAGGGATTTGAACCCTTTTTGGGGGGACACAATTCAACCCACTACAGTAATGGACTCCCTCCTATTACTCCCCCTGGGACCCATAGTACTACATTACCACATACAGCACTCGACTCATTATTTTAGAAAGAGCCTTAAACTGGGACTTTGGACCAGGTTCTAATTTCAGGCATCTCACTAATCATTTGGATGCCCTTGCCAAGTTATTTAGCTCTTCACCAACTCGGTTTCTTTATCATAAAACACCTGCTCTGTCTACATGCTTGATAAGAAAAGCCACCGAGCTAATGTAGATGACACAGCCTTGAAAAACAAAAATTTTCAAAGAGTAAGGCCTCCCGGACTTCTTCTCCTCCTTCAACAGAGTCATCATCATTCATCTCTGGCCTTCCAATGTCTAAGGATGAAAGGGAAAATAGGAATGAGCTTGAGTAGCTGGACCAGTAAGTCGAGGCAAGAGGGGGCTTAACACGTTTTCTGCTTGGAGTTGTCCCCAAAAGCAGAGCAGGGCAGGAGAAAGGGAGAGCGTGGCTGGACCAGGGCTGAGTCCAGGGAAATGGTCCTGGGTTAGAAGGCTGACAGGCCACCAGGCATACCACAAGCTACATCCGCAAAGGCCATCTGCCTCCTCTGAACTGTATCTTTCATACTGACCCAGACCTCACAGCCTTGCCATCATTCTTTAGAGGTTCTAAAAGCAATATCTTTTTAAAATATGAGAAACATATTGGGGTGCCTGGGAAGCTCAGTTGGTTAAGTGTCTGACTCTTGATTTCAGCTCAGATCATGATCTCAGGGTCATGAGATCGAGCCCTGGGCCGGACTCACTGCTGGGCGTGCAGCCTGCTTAAGATTCTCTCTCTCGGGGCGCCTGGGTGGCTCAGATGGTTAAGTGTCTGCCTTCAGCTCAGGTCATGATCCCAGGGTCCTGGGATCGAGTCCCGCATGGGGCTCCCTCCTCAGCCGGGAGCCTGCTTCTCCCTCTCCCTCTGCCTCTCTCCCTGCTCATGCTCTCTCTCTCTGTATCTCTGTATCTCAAATGAATAAATAAAAAAAATCTTTAAAAAAAAGATTCTCTCTCTCTCTCCCTCTGCCCCTCCCCCCTCTAAAAAAAAAGAAAGAAACATATTGTAAATAATTTAATAAAAGCGCATGTTGCCCCTACCCAGATTTAGCACACGTTAATAGTTTGCCATCTTTAATCTAGATTTTTTTTAAGAAACAATGCATAAAAATACAATTGAAGCTCCCTACATATATAAAATTGCATTTTCCTTCCTCCTTGCCATTATTTTGAAGATTCTGTGTATTCTCCTTGCATGTTTTGAAGCTTTCCTCGAAATGCAGATAGCTATATGAAAAAAAAAAAAAGAAGTTCAATGTCAGGGCGCCTGGCTGGCTTAGTCGGTAGAGCATGCAACTGTTTATTTATTTATTTATTCATTCATTCATTCATTTATGAGAGAGAGCACATTTATTCATGTGGGCAAGAGAGCAGGGACAGGGGAGGGGCAGAGGGAGAAGGAGAGAGAGAATCTCAAACAGGGTCCATGCCCAGCACTGAGCTCAATCTCAGGACCCTGAGCCAAAATCAAGAGTTGGACGCTTAACCAACTGAGCCACCCAGGTGCCCCAAGCATGTGACTCTTGATCTCAGGGTTGTATGTTCCAGCTCCACATGGGGTATAGAGATTACTTAAAAATGAAATCTTTTAAAAAAAATGTTCAATATCATTTCTGACATTTAAAACCTCATGAAAAGCCTCATTCTGTACATATCCTCCTGCACTTGTTTTTTTAACTCACCATAATTTTGAGATTTATCCATGTTGCTACATAGAAATCTACTTTACTCATCTTAGCTGCTAAATATTATTGCATTATATGAATAAACCACAGTTTATTTTTCCTACTCCTTTGCTGAGGAACAATTAGACTGTTTCTAACCTTTTATATCATAACCAATGTGTCAGTGAACAACCTTTTGCATTCCTCCTCATGCCTATGTTTGAGAGTTTCTCTAGATCTACCCATAATCCAAATTGCTGGGTTATAGGTATGCACATCTTCAACCTCACAGACGTGGACTATTAATGTCACTTGAATTAATCATTTTCCTCAAGAAGGTCTGAATTTCAGTGTCTTATTTAAGAGATCCTCCTCGGGGCGCCTGGGTGGCTCAGTTGGTTAAGCAACTGCCTTCGGCTCAGGTCATGATCCTGGAGTCCTGGGATCGAGTCCCGCATCGGGCTCCCTGCTCGGCGGGGAGTCTGCTTCTCCCTCTGACCCTCCTCCCTCTCATGCTCTCTGTCTCTCATTCTCTCTGTCTCAAATAAATAAATAAAATCTTTAAAAAAAAAAA
>NC_138379.1:62930216-62954084 GCF_054177405.1 Leptonychotes weddellii
CTCAAATAAATAAATAAAATCTTTAAAAAAAAAAAAAGATTTTATTTATTTATTTATTTGAGAGAGGAGAGCACAAGCTGGGTACGGGGAGGCAGAGGGAGAAGCAGGCTCCCCGCTGAGCAAGGAGCCCGATGCGGGGCTCCATCCCAGGACCCCGGGATCGTGACCTGAGCCGAAGGCAGACGCTTAACCAACTGAGCCACCCAGGTGCCCCAAATTTCTGCTATTTAAGCCACCCTGTGTTTGCTATAGCAGTCTAGCAAACTGAAGCATTCTCAAAAGTAAAAACTGAACAGCTTTAATTTTCAAGCTCTGGCAAGGTATTCTGAGTAGGCAAGTGGTGGCCTTTACATGGTAGATGGCCAAAGTGAGTCTGGTTTCCTCTGTACCAGGAAAGCACAGAAACCATTAGGACTTGTACACTATCAACACCCCCACCCTCTAATCCAACTCCATATTGAAGAAACAAGCCATTTCTAATTGCAACATGGCACTGAGATGCCCTTGCTGCAATTACCTCCAATTACAATTAACGAAATGGGGTTTGGAGAAATTGATCTGCCCAGGCCACGTGGTTATAAAGTGGTAACCGGGACCTCAAACCCTGCTACTCCACATTGCACACTCTTTAATATCATACTGGCATTTCCTGAGGGCCTACTCTAGGCCAGGCTTCACACTGAGGAATGTGATTTATTGTCTCAATTAGTTCTCCACAATTCCTACTGTTAAAAACATCTCCAATTCACCTCCGAATGCCTACCTGCAAGGTGAACAGCAATCGAAGAGTGTGCCACGTGGAGTCCCTGTCCGGTAGCTTCTCTTCTGATGGTTCAGGGAAAAGAAACAATGCTGTTTATAGAGATTCCTGGGTTTTAGAAATCTGTTCTGGGCTTAGGATATTGAAGCTGACATGGAGTCAAGCCCTCACGTGAAGAGTCTAGACCAGTGCTGACCCGCAGAATTTCCTGTGATGGTGGAAAGGTCCTAAATCTGCACTGTCCTGTACACTAGCCACTAGCCCCTGTGGCTGTTGAGCACTTGACACGGGGCTAGTGTGACAAAGCAACGAAATTTTAAGCTTTTATTTAACATGTATTGCTTTACATCTCAACAGCCACACATGACTAATGGCTGCCATGTCGGGTGGCACAGGATTCTAGATTATCAAATCGGGCAGACTTGAATTCAAGTCCCACATCTGCATGACCTAACTTCTCTGAGCACCAGTATCCTAAAATGAGCATAATAAGATCCACTTGGGGCTGGAGGATACACTCAGTTGGAGGAGCTGACTCAGTTGGAGGAGCATGTGACTGTTGATCTCAGGGTGATGAGTTCGAGCCCCGTGTTGGGTGTAGAGATGACTTAAATAAATAATCTTTAAAACAAAGATCTACTTAACAGGGATAGTAGATGTGAAGTGTCTGTGAGAAGGCCTAGCACCTAATAGGTGCTTTTTATTTGTCCCAGTTGCATTCTCTTGGTTAATGTCTCTAATCCCTGCCAGATTGTAAACTTTATGAAGGCAGGGACTCTACCCTATTTACATATGCATCCCTAGCAATTAGCACAGTATACATAGTAGGTGCTCAATGAATATTTCTTTTTTTCTTTTTTTTTTTCTTAAGATTTTATTTATTTGACAGAGAGAGAGAGCACAAGTAGGCCCATCAGCAGGCAGAGGGTGGGGGAGAAGCAGGCTCCCCGCTGAGCAGAGAGCCTGACATGGGGCTCGATCCCAGGGCCCTGGGATCATGACCTGAGCTGAAGGCAAACGCTTAACTGACTGAGCCACCCAGGTGCCCCTCAATAAATATTTCTTGAGATGAACTGAATAAAGGATGGGCAAGCCAGACTGAAGAAAGACCAATAAAAGGAGATTGGTGCCCACTGCCCTCTTGTCCCCTAATTATTTTCCTGAATCTCACTTGGAGATAACCCCATCTGCCTGTATTGGAAGATATTACCAGACAGAAGTAAAATTTGTGTTAGTGCTACTGTAAGGATATAGCTGGAGATGTTGTCCACTGTGCTAAGCTGCGATTTTATGAAGATGTTCAGAATACATTTCTTTCTTAGAGTAGACTATAACTACCTGAGTAGTAATATTCTGCTTTATGACATTCTCGTTAACATATAACATATAACATATGTATATATGTATATATAACATATAACAAGGAAGTTTTCATGTTAACATTGGCTGCCAAAGGGGGTCTGAAACATCTAAACATGTAGGATAAACTTATTTTTAAACAGTATGTTAGTTACGCTTTTAGACAGTAAGTTGACTAATACGGCTTTGTGTCCAAATTGAATGCACCATAGAATATCAGACTATTAACCTGAAAGAAATTATAATGAATACACTGTTTCCCTGGTGTTTTGAAACTTTTTTTTGCCACTCTCTTCTATATTTATTGTATTTGGGGGGGGTGGCAATTGGACCCACTGCTTGAAATTTAGAAATACTTCATTCACAAAGGAATCCAGATGTTGAACATGTTATTTGAAAATGTAACTGATGTATTATACAAAAATTAGCTTACTCTGCATTTCCAGTCTGTGAACATCCTATAGAAAGCTTAGAACCAAATCTGATGTTCAGATTTAATCAGGAATTATTTTGTTGTAAAGAACAGGAACCACCCGGGGCGCCTGGGTGGCTCAGTTGTTAAGCGTCTGCCTTCGGCTCAGGTCATGGTCCCAGGGTCCTGGGATCAAGCCCCGCATCGGGCTCCCTGCTCTGCGGGAAGCCTGCTTCTCCCTCTCCCACTCCCCCGCTTGTATTCCCTCTCTCGCTGTGTCTCTCTCTGTCAAATAAATAAAATCTTAAAAAAAAAAACAAAAAACAGGAACCACCCAAGCTAACTAAACTAAGAGAAGTTTCTGGAAGGAAGTGTCGTACAGACGTTGAGAACCATCTCTCTCCCGGGAGAGAGGATCAAATTAGCTCTATCCAGCCAACACTTTGCCCACCCTGCTGCCCAGTTTCATCAGCTGCAGAACTGGGCCCACCACAGCTGACCACACAGCACAGAGGAGGGGAAGAGTTACCTCCAACTGGTTTATCCTTGAGTAATGTCTCCTACAGAGTAATGTCTTTTTATATTTTAGGAGTCGTTATAAGCTATCTTAAACACTTTTAGGAAAAGATGGGTGAGAGAAGTGGTAAGCGAGGCTGAGTATGTTGGGGAAAAAATATGCAATCATCGTTTATTTAACAAATGTCTATTGAGTGTCTACACTACACAGTGGGATAAGAAATAGTTCTAGCAAACCCAGTGAAAATTGAGTCTTGGTGCCAACTTTGGCACAAGTCAAAGGTTGCCAACACCTGCTCTTCAGCTTCTATGTTTTCAGGCCTGTATGATAAGAGCCAGCATTCAGGGTTATGACCCAGGCACCCAAAGAGCTCTACCACCCAGAAAGATAAACGTCTATGTCCATGGAACTGTTTGAGGGTGGGAAAATGAACTTATGCAGTTGGAAGTAATTTTCAATACGATCTGGACAAAAGGGATGCCTGGATGGCTCATGATCCCAGGGTCCTGGGATCCAGCCCTGCGTGGGGCTCCCTGCTCAGCGGGGAGCCTGCCTCTCCCTCTCGCTGTGCCTCTTCCCTCTGCTTGTTCTCTCTCTCAAATAAACAAATAAAGTCTTTAAAAAAAAAAGATCTGGACAAAAGAGGTTTTAGCTAAATTTATGTTAACCTCTTAATAAACAGAACACTCCATTCCCCCATCTAAGCCCCTAATGGAAAAGACGCACATCCATGAAAGTAGATAAGCAAAAAAGAACAACAGCAAAAAAGAACCCCATGGAGGAAGATCATTTGGTGGTACACCTGATCTGATTAATTGCTGCCTGCATGATCTACAGGTACCTGTTAAACTGTGTTAAGATATCTCAAAATAGGGAAACACCAAACTGAGCCTACTGTGTTCATGCATCTGACTGAGGAACTTTGGGAAAATCTTATAGGGGACCACTGCATTGTAATTACAATGATGGTTAACACACCAGGCGCTATGATGCTAGGCACTTAGTATATAATATCTTATGTAAATAAGATACACACATATATATATATACACACACATATATGTATACACACGTATACATATACACATATGTAAATGTCTTATGTATAACTCTGAGCAGTAGGGGTTATTATGACCTCCATTTTATAGATGAGAAAACTGAGTCTCAAAGAGTGAATAAAACCTTTTGATTACCCAACGCAATCTGTTTTAAAGAACTTTTTGTGGCCTAAGTCAATGTCTAAAAAGCAGAAAATAAAATTGAAAGTAAATTAAGTAATTTACTCAGTAGTTGTCCAGAGACCCCACCCAGATAATTCTGGCCCAGAAATGGATTTTGGAAGGCCTGAATTAGTCACTCCTCTAAGTGGGTTTTAATTTAAATCAGCAACAACCTCCACCCCAAATCATGCAGAGAGATGACAACTACTTAGAAAAATCCATAAAAAGTCTGACTCTTGAGTTCAGTTGTGGAAATAAGCCAAAAGACTTTTTAACTCAAGCATACATGTGTTGGGGTAGCATAATCATATTGAGTCAAGATCAAATCTGACAATGGGGAGGTCATCTACTAAAGGAAATCATTCAAAGATCACAGCAGAATTGCTTGTTAAAAGCGATCATAAACCGTGGTGCAAATATTGACATTTATTAACATTTTTATTATTGTCATTTTAAATGGATTTCTTAGCAGACTATTCATTTGTGTGTTCTGGGGCCCTCCAACTTGCCTCTAATGAGTCGACTTTATAAAATCAGTAAAATCAGACCATGCTGTAAAAACGGGCCAAGCAGCCCTGTGAGGGCTTCTCCATGAAATCAACGATCGAGAAATGCTGTATCATTGGATGGGGACAGTGTCATGTGGAATGGCAGAAGGAGTGAAGTCGCCTTTGGCAAGACTATAAGATTAGGTAGTTTTGGAGCAACAGAAGAGAAAGCATTTATGTTTTCAGCTTGGATCTCACCAACGTGAGTGACACTGCTGTCCCCTGCATTCCCTTCTACTTTCCAGTTGAGTTTTTTTTTTTTTTTTTTTTTAAGATTTTATTTATTTGACAGAGAGAGAGCATGAGCCAGGGGGCAGGGGCAGAGGGAGAAGCAGGGCTCGATCCCAGGACCCTGGGATCATGACGGGAGCCGAAGGCAGATGCTTAACCGACTGAGTCCCCCAGATGCCCCTGGGCATGATTTTTTAAAAAGGGAATTCCGGACAACTGTTTACCTGCTTGTCCCCTAGACATCCGTGAAGTCCTCTCCAATAGAGGCAGTCCATTCGCCCATGCCCCACATTTGCCCACAGGCCTGGCTCAAGATTGGGGGGCATCTGGGACTAGTGTTCCTCATGCTGCTGGGAGTCATTGGCTTGTGCATCTTCAAATAAAAACTATTCCTTCGAAGCTCTTGCACCCCAGGTATTCCGTGCTAATAATATCGACATTTATTGAGATTTTACTAAATGTATAGCATTCTGAATGCTCGAATCTAATTTAGTCTCACTTACAGATGTGAAAACTGAAACGAGCAAAGCTAAGTGACTCCCCGGCTACCATGCGCTAATAGTGGGGTTCAAACCCAGGTGTGTCTGAAGCCTACACTCCTAATTCCATCAGAATGCCCCCTTCTCTTCCTCTCCGGGTTGCTTACTTCCCCATCCCCTGTCACCTCCACACTTACTGAAGAATTTTCCAGGTGACATGGCATTTTGTCTCCTCTCCCGAGCTCCCCTTCATCCTGGAGTGAGGGAAGGGGGCATGGGAGGGCAGGTGGGGGAGGTCGGAGGGCCATTCTAGATGGAGGGAAGCAGAATTAAAATAATCAGGGAAAAATAACCCCTCGGAACATCCAAGCACTGCCTCCTCCTCATTGTCCAACATCACATCTTCCCCCAACACACACACACACACACACACACACTCATAAACACACACACACCTGCTAATGCCCTGACTACTGTCGATTCCACTGTTGAGAATTTTGCTTCTCCTCTTCCTCGGACCTGGTGCTCTGGCTTTTTCCCTTATCTCTCAACAGGAGCATCGCTAAAAGACTCACTGGAAAGGAGAACAGACACAGCTGGTGGATGCCTGCTGAGTGGACCAAAAAGAAGGCCCCCTCACATGGGCGGCTGCGTGGAGTTGGCAGTAGGCACGGTCTGGAGCAGACGAGGGCACGGAATTGAAGACAAAGGCTGGCCAGCAATGGGCTGAGACAGGACAGAGGAGAAGAACCAGCCTCTGGGAAGCTCAGCAGGACAGAAGGAGGAAAGGACTTTTTTTTTTCTGTCTTCAAAATGTGCAAAGCAGTCAAGACATAAGAAAGTGAATCATCTTCTCCCCTTGCCCCCTGGCGAATCAATGAACTGAAAATGAATAACTGAATTACTGTCCTCTCAGCCATCCAACTAAAGCCATCACACAGTGAAACAAAATCTCGAGCAGAGACTTGGGTCCTGGAAAAAAAGAAACAACACAGAGTCCATCTTTGGTTTTCAAAGTCCGAAGTGCTCACCATAGCCCTACTAAGGAACATACACACCACAGAGAACTTAAGTAGAAGTATCTAGATAGGTATCTTTGTATCGTTTCAGTTTCCTATAGCTTGTATCTAGGCAGAAGAGGTGTTTCAAGTTCTGACTGGGGACTGGCTTGAAAGAGAAACTCTGAAGGATTTAAACACATTTTGAGGGCACCTGGGTGGCTCAGTCGTTGTGCTCTCTCTCTCAAATAAATAAATAAAAAATTTTTTTAAAGAGCCGGGGGGGCGGCAGAGAGAGAGGGAGAAGCAGACTCCTCGCTGAGCAAGGAGCCCGACACGGGGCTTGATCCAGGAACCCTGCGATCATGACCTGAGCCGAAGGCAGCCACTTAACTGACTGAGCCACCCAAGTGCCCCAATAAATAAAATCTTAAAAAAAAAAACCTTTCAGAACAAGGCAAAACTCGAACTGTCCAGAAGATTCACATTATTTTTCTTTCTTACTTTCCCTCACATTTCTTTTCTCTTTTTTTCTTTCCTTTCTCCCTCCATGCACTCTGTTCTCTTTCCTTTCTTCCATTCTTCCTCTCTTTTTCCCTTTCTTTACAAAAACCATAAGACAGAGTAGCTAATAGCATTGCTTTCGTTCTATCCCAGTGTGTGAGACTCAGAAAAAAGAAATGCCATACCTCATTAGAAGACAGTCAGCCCGGGGAAAAAAAAGATCCAAGTAAGAGACCGAGAAGCAGACTACCAGGAGCTATCAGAGAGCCATTTACAATCACTGAGATGAGAAGGGCTGCATCCTTGGGGATGGTTTTGCTTAAGCAGCCGGGGTGATGGTGACAGACTTTCGAGTACATTAACTGCGGTTAGCACCATAGGCACACGGCCAAGCTTGTACCAGTTCTCAATAAATATTCTCTCATTGGGATATCTGGGCGGAACATAGAAGCAAGGTCTCTAACATTATGCCGCTGATTTGCCAGCCAGTGTGACACCTGTGTCGGAGACAACGGTGGCCAAAAGAACCCGGGTAATTTTTAGCAATGACAGTTCGATGTGTTTGAGCATCCATGTGGAAACTTCTGGGGGGGACAGTCAAGAATACTGGATTAGGAGTTGGGTGAAGCGAACGACATCTACCATGTGCCAAATCTATGTGAGCAAGCTCCTAGTGCCTTGCCCTGGGAAGCTTCAGACTTTGGTCTGCTGGGGAGGTAGCATGTTAAAATGCATATACCTTTATAAAAATACACACACACACACACTAATATAAATGCAACAATAAGGTTAAGAATATAGATGGAAGAATTCACTCTGCTTCAGTGAGTAGAAACAGCTTCCTAACCAGCTCTAGCCTCCACTTTCTTCTGCCCTAAGCAGCTGCATTCCCTGCGCACCTCTGAGATCCCTGCTCTGGGCATTCACCCACCCAAATGCTGGCCTCACTTCTGCCAACACAGCTGTAGAGACTCCTCACCTCTGAGAACTCGAGCCTGTCCCTGACCCTGGCAGCTGAGAGCCCCTTGGTCTCTTGTGGTTCCTTAGCCTTTTCACTTTTAACCTATTTTTAACCAGAACTACCCATTCCTTCCTGAGCCCCTGCCCAGACTTTGGGGACATCTGACTTCTGCCCCCTTCCTGCCCCCTCATATCCCACCCTCGCAGGTTTTAGGCTCACCCCCCACCTAGCATTCTGGCTAATGCCTAGACTACAAACACTTCCCACTTTACCCTCCCTTTGGCCTGATGGAGTCCTAGTTTATGGCTTGTTGGGTGGAATGTCAAGATCCCACATTCTTGCCCTGGTTAAGTGAGTTATATGACAATAATGGCGAACGGAGCAATGTGCTATGATGTGTTATCCCCGTCCAGGTGAAATTACCCAACCAATCCCCGTAAGATTTGGCATTCAGAAAAAGGTCTCTGTGGCTTTAAGAAATCAACCAAGGAGTCACCACATCCAGGGAACCTCTGCCTCTTCCTGGTTATAAAATGAACTAACAGCACAGAGGAAGTCAACAAGTATTGTTTACTTTGAACTACCTTGAAGAGGTCAAAAAGGACTGCATTTAAAGCCTCTAACTCTTTAGGAGCTACAGCAAGCTGGGCTTATTAAGGTCTGATTGTGTGGCTTGGGTCTGCATGAGGAAGGAACAGTGGAGAGCTAACAAGGGGGGGAACAGCCCTTCTCTTTCTCCTGACGCATACACCAGATATAAAAATACTGCTCCCACTTTGCAGGGGAATGCTGAGGAAATATTGTCAGTCTCCCCACTGCAAAGGAAACCACTAGGCTGGGGGCAGCAGCTTGCTTATCTTCGTAGCCCGATGCTTAGGCCAATACCTGGTACATAGTAATAGCTTGATGAATGTTTGATGAACAAATGATTAGGACTCTGTTCTACTCCATTTTGAATCTTCCAATTAAGTATTCCTTCAATTAATACTTATCAAACTGACTTCAGATGTCATTAACAGAGGGTAGGGGGCCTTTCTGAAATGTTGGCTTAGGAGACCCAAAATGTTTAACTAAAGTGATGATTCTTCTGCTTAGGAAGCATATCATCTTTGGCCAAAAATAAATTAATTTGGACCCAATTTAGTCTGGCTCTTAAAGTTTCCTTTTCTAAGGTTGGGGTCACTGAGCTGTGACCCTCAGATAATAGTCTGGCATTTAGAAGTTGGAGTCTCAGGTTCAGCTAAGGTCAAGAGCAAACAACTGAATGGAATTGACTGAGAATTTTTCATTTGGACAAATTTCAAACAATGATGTAAAAATTATATTGTGTTTCTACTAACATGGTAGGAATACTAATGGGGAGATACCAGACTCTCTCTCTCTAAGGAGTAATTCTGAAGCACTTAATTGGAATCTTGAATAACAACAATGATGTGCATATGGCTTTGGAAACAGGGGCAGTACCTGAGAATCACTTTACCTGGGATTGAAATGCACCCACTTCTTCCATGACACTCAGACAGTGTTACATGTATACATGGGACCCGTTGAAGATTAGTGGAGCCGGACCCAGTCCAAGGGGAAAAAATCTATTCTGTTTTCCTCAAAATATGAATCCATCCTCTCAGATCATGCCTGGATCCAGGGAGTTAATAAGGTGTTTTTCTAAACCTCCAAGTGATCTTTCAGTCACACTACAATCTAGACTAAATGATCACTTCTGGGATGCCTGGGTGGCTCAGTCGGTTAAGCAGCTGCCTTCGACTCAGGTCATGACCCGGGGGTCCTGGGATTGAGTCCCGCATCGGGGTCCCTGCTCGGCGGGGAGCCTGCTTCTCACTCTCCCTGCTGCTCCCCCTGATATTGCTCTCTCTCTCTCTCTGTGACAAATAAATAAATAAAATCTTTTTTAAAAATTAAAAAAAATAAATGATCACTTCTTCTTGCCAAGACTTGGCTGCTTCCTGGGGAAGATGGACTTCAGGTAAAACTGTAAAGATGGTCAAGTTTGTCTTTGTGTGCCCCCCCACCAGCTCAACTTTCTAACCCCCTAGTGCCCCCCTCCTTCTGCCCAGCCACACTTAAATACTCAGGCCCTTGGGCACAATTTCTCAGAAAAGGCTTGACAGGGGAGCTTAAGCTCCCCATTCCAAAAAGTCTTCACTGTGGAAGGAAAGTCTTTGTCCCTTCTACTTTAGGTGGAGGGGTGGGAAGAGACGTGTATATGTCAATGTATGCACATGTATGTGTCTACATGCCTAAGGAAGTCCTTCCCCAGGAACTTTCAAGGTCAACAGATGTATTGTAAGTACTTTGGAAAGACAGAGTGATGTGGGGCA
Source organism: Leptonychotes weddellii (assembly GCF_054177405.1). Classification (NCBI taxonomy): domain Eukaryota; kingdom Metazoa; phylum Chordata; class Mammalia; order Carnivora; family Phocidae; genus Leptonychotes; species Leptonychotes weddellii. The sequence goes on from NC_138379.1 coordinate 62,940,545, forward strand.
GTCATCTGGGATGCTTCTGAAACATACCAATGTCTTGCCCTTACTCCAGTCTAGGCAGTCAGACTCTTGGCCAGGGATTAGAACTGCCGGCATGATGGAACGCACTTGGGCTTTGGCACCGGCTGGTGTAGGTTCAAATCCCAGCGATGATACTTACAAGTGGCATGATGTTGAACGAATTGTTTTACTTTGGTATGCTGTAGTGCCTTCGTCCGGAAAATGAGGTCGTGATCCCAGTCTCACTGAGGTGTAGGGCACTTAAATGACTAGCAGGGCATCTGATTCATAGTAGGGGTTCAGCAACTTTGGTTCTTTTTTCCCACTCTGCCAGGTGTGAAGCTAGATGCTAGAAATCACACGTATAAAGAATCAAGTACTATGACAATATCTAGCCCTGCATAAATAGAACCTCCCTTTTGATAAAAAAAAAAATATATATTTTTTTGTCTTCTAGCAGTCCCCAAAACTACCAGAGCAGTGATTTCACATTTCCAGATGCACAGTAGAATCACTCTCAGAATTTTTTTAAAATGCAGATGGATATTGGCTCCATTTCAAAGATTCTGATTTAATTGATCTGGGATAGGACCTAAGCATCAGTATTTTTATAAAGCTTCTAATGTGAGTCCAGGATTGAAAAGATACTGTTCTAGAACAAGGACAGATAGATTATTGTGGAAAGAGCAATAAATAAGTAGTCAGACGATGGTTTTGCCTTCCAGATCTGCCATTTTCAGCATGACCTTGGACACATCATATAAATTCTCCAAAATTGAAACTGGAGATAATACTATTTGGTTTAAAGGGGAGTTATAGAGATAAAAAAAAAAAGGTAACGTAGGTGAAAGCACTTTTGAAACCATAAAGCACTGTGCAATTTTAACTCATCATCCTGAAAACAACAAAGTCTTGGGTCAGGAGCATGGTTGGTCTACAAACCTTCCCAAGACTGTCCAGTCTCTGGGGCGGGATGGAGAGTTTGGACACAGGAATACAGAGGGACATGGTATTGACCATAACAAGACTTTGCCCACTTTCTGCAAATGAGAAAAGAGAAAGTTTTTCTCTGGGTCAAAAATCCATCATACCTCAAGGCAAACCGAAGCAGCAAATTCCTCACCATCCCAAACAACAATTTATCTGATATATAAACAGTTGGTGGGATTTTCTTTTTTGCAATACAGTTTCTGCTTCCCAAATTTGGCTTCCTCCAGCTCCTACAATACTCCCCCACCAACAGGTCTTGGAGGTAGATCGGAATAGTTCCCTATTCTAATCACGCAGGTCCTGGGTATTGAGTTTAATTTAGCTGCCTATGCGGTAAGATGCTGGGATATTTTCAAATCTTTAGCCCCTGGCACTGCAAATGTCTGAATGTCAGCCAAGAAAAGTGTTGAGATGTGAGTCAGCCTTGTGTCCACAAATACCCCTCATTACTTCTGTAATAAGAAAAAACAATAAATGTCCCATTTCGACACAACTTTGTGGAGGGTCTTCAAGATCAAGGAAGATGAATTGAGGAGTTGTCACTGCACACTGTTCCAACATTTCTTGAGATGGTGGTACTCAATCTTGGTCCCATCACTTGGGAATTTGGTAGAAATTAGAATCTTGGAGGGGTGCTTGGGTGGCTCAGTCGTTAAGCATCTGCCTTTGGCTCAGGTCATGATCCCAGGGTCTTGGGACCGAGCCCCACATCGGGCTCCTTGCTCATCGGGGAGCCTGCTTCTCCCTCTCCCACTCCCCCTGCTTGTGTTCCCTCTCTCGCTGTCTCTCTCTGTCAAATAAATAAATAAATAAAATCTTAAAAAAAAAAAAAAAAAAGAATCTTGGGATGCCTGGGTGGCTCAGTCGGTGAAGCGTCTGCCTTCGGCTCAGGTCATGATCCCGGGTCCTGGGATCGAGTCCCGCATGGGCCTCCTTGCTCAGCAGGGAGCCTGCTTCTTCCTCTCCCTCTGCCTGCCGCTCCCTCGCTTGTGCTCTCTCTCTGCCAATTAAATAAATAAAATCTTTAAAAAAAAAAAAGAAAGAAAGAAATCAGAATCTCAGACCCCACACCTCAGACTTAGAGACTCTGAATCGATGTTTTAACCTGCATTTCCCTCAGGTGATTCCTAAGACATGACGTCTGAGAAGCCCTGCCTGACAGAATTGTCTTGTCCAATCCTCACAAACCAATGTGGCTGTTATTTCCCCAACTCACAGAGGAAGCAACTGAGACTGAGATGGGAGCATTATAGGCCTCAGTCAGGACCACATGGTTACCAACTGACAAACCGAGACTGTCCCCGATCTGCTGATTCTAACAGCTGAGCACTTTCCACCTCATGACACTGGTCTAGTTGTGGGGTTGGTTGGTTTGTTTAACTGTCATTGAGGACATGGTGTCTGTAGTTTATTTTGCATCTTCTTTCACACCAAGCAGCTTCTTCTCAGGGATTGTTCTTCACAGATAGACTGCAAGTAAAAGTAAAAAAGAGAAGTTGTGGGAGACCCAGCATCCAGAAAATAAAGATGACAAAAAGTAAGATTTTCACGGATAAGGACCTTTACAAGAAAGCCGGGGAAAGGCTTCAATCTATGGATTTCTGGTAATGCTGGAAACCTGCACCTTTATAGAACAGGGATTAAAATCCTCAAAGGACTGGGATGAAGATTAGTAACATAATTAGATAGAAGGCAGATGGAACCCTTTGAGAAAGAAATCAATACGCACACAGATGCAGAATACCAATATAGAAAACAGCCCCACCGCCCTCACCCCTGCTGCTGAGGTGATGCCCCACAGCAAAACGCTGGCCAGGTCCTAGCTGGGGCCAGATGTGGCCTGGGGGCTTTGATGGGTGACATCATTCCCACCAGCTTGCGCTTTTTGCCCTGCCCGATCGGAACTCCAAGTGCCCACAGTCCAGGCAGTCCTAGCCACCGAAGGAGCAGCACTACTCAGGGGAAAAGCACCAGAACAGGTATGGGAAGATGAACTAGCTGTGTGACCTTAGATAAGTCACTCAATGTCTCCAAATCTCAGTTTCCACATCCTTAAAATGGGGGATAACAGACCCACCCTGTCCATCATAGACTTTCTGAGTATTAACTATGTTAATCCATGTGAAAGTGCTTGGGAGTTCATGATTTTATCATCATGGAGCCTGATAATACATAGGGCATTATAATTACTAGGTTTTTTAAAGATTTTATCTATCTATTTGACGGGCGGTGGGGGTGCGGGGCACAAGCAGACAGAGCGGCAGACAGAGGGAGAAGGAGAAGGCAGCTCCCTACTGAGCAGACAGCCCTGCATGGGGCTCGATCGCAGGACCCCGGGACCATGACCTGAGCCGAAGGCAGACGTCCAACCGACTGAACCACCCAGGTAGCCCCTAATTACTAGTTTTTTCTTGACCATGCAGGCACAGACACTTGGAACTCACACTATCTTGCTGAAAATGGCCCTGTGTTATGCAGAAGCCATTGGCTTCTGGGCCGCTGGAATTGTGTGTCTGGCTAGGTGCTAACAAATCCTAGAGGGTACAATAAACCCAGGTTGTTTAGAAGGGACTGGGAATAATCAAGAAAAGTCCCCCTATCAAAAAGACACCCCCACCGGCAAGCCACCTTGCCTCATATTCCACTACTATGGAAATGTTTGCATAGACAAAGCATTATCTTTGGGAAACTTTGAAATGGAAATATTCCTAGAAAGGGTTAACATATTTGCTAGTCTCTTGCACTTTAGTCTGAATGCATCTATCCATAGATTCCTCAGGTGATGCTCTTAAATTTCTCAACCAAGGGAACTGAATGGTAATTTCGATAGAGGAGAAGAGAGAGAATTTTGGAGGCTGACACCCTTGAGAGCCAGGCCTGAGTAGTGGGGTGCAAGAGGGTGCTGGGTGCCTCACAGGAGGGAAAAGTCCCGAACTAGTGAGGTGAACACTAAATAGAAGTATGTAGGGAGTGCTGAACTGAATTCACTCTACACTTTTTCTCAAGGTCTAAAAGAATAATTGGATCCTGTGTTCCTTTGCCTCATCTGACTCCCTTCTTGTGCCAATTATTTGCCTTTTCCTCTTTGTAGCAGAGCCTAGTTTGATATTGCTCCAGATAATGGGAAAACAAACAAAGCTAATTTAACAATCCTGACTATTGCTCATTGTAAATCATTATTTATCACAGACCAGTAACTATCTGCAAGGCTTGCCTAACTGTACCATCTTTTTATCAAAAGTCCTTTAAAGTGGGTTAGAAGGCTTTTGTCCAATATAAGTTTCCTTAAAAAAAAAAAGTATTCAGGGTTCTAAAAAAGATCCTAAACGCTGTAGGCATGGGAAGTGTTCTAGAACCCTTTACCGGTGTAGCATGCTGCCTTAGATTCCCCCAGGGTGATCAGTGTCTGGAGAGCTAAAGAGAAGACAAGGAGAAGACAGCACTGATCCAAGTAAACACAAAATGAATCGTTCACACTTCCCTGATGGACCCTGATGGCTTCTGTTCCCCAAGCCCGCACATTTGTGAACCTTTAAACCAGCCAGCTTCCCCAGGTACCAGCCAGCCACTGGTCAGTGGACACAAAAGACCCAGGGTACCATGGCAATCACCCTTGACCCTACCCTTGGGCCAAATCCCCGTACTCTTCCAGTTCTGGTGAGTTCTAGCCCCTCTGGTCTTCCCTCCCAATTCTGGCCTTACTCTCATCAATTACACTTGACCTTTGAATTTAGATCCCAAATTTGATTTTCAGAACTCTTTACTCATTGCAATAGATTAGATTTATTCATCATTAATATTCTGATTCTTCTCCCTGTGGAACTCCAGAGTAGCTATGGGCTCACTTAGCCTATGAAGAGTGGGCAGAAGTGACCCTAGGAATATTTCCCTCTGTCTCAATGACAGGAAACGTTCCAGGGAGAGGATCTCCATCCCTGGTCCCAGGATGGAGGTGTGGGATAGAGTGGCAGCTGACTCACATAGGATACAGAAGTGAGAAATATGCGTTTGTTACCATAAACATTGAGCTTCGGAAGTCTTATTTGTTACTGTAGTGTAACTGATTCACACACCCTTGGATTCCTACCACTTCCAGAAACTTGGGACAGCCTACCAGACAGACTGCCAGACTTGGCTCCAGCCCCAGCACACCATGATATTCAGAAAGGGAGGATAGACCCATCAGCCAGGGGAAAGCAACACACTCATGTATTCTATGATGATTCAGTGCCCAGGCAGCAGTATGTAACGTTCTGAGTCCCTAGATTTCATCTGTTTCTCTGGATTTAAGTCCCTTAGCAAAATCTCTTCCCAGAATCTAGCACCCTACTTGATACCAGGGCCCCCCTCTAGGTAAACTAAGGTGGAATCCTGTGGCATGGGTCTCTTTCAGGCTTTATAAGAGGAAATCACCCATCTGGTCTTGCCCAAACCATCCACTTGTCCAGAACATTACCAAATTCTTCCCAGTGCTACAGAGATGAATTTCTAAAAACCCAGCAGTAATCATTAGAGGTGTTACTTTCTATGTCAACTTTTCTTCGTGGATAGATTTTCCTTTCTTCTCTTTATCACCTTCTCATCCATGAAAATAAGGTGGCAAGGTCGGAAGACCCCTGCTCTAGGATCTGACAAACATACGTCTTGATGATGCCACGTTCCCCCAGTGTAACCTTGGGAGCACCCGAACGCTCCTGCGGCTCCCACACCTTGTAAGTCTGGGGTAACTAATCAGAGACTCGCCGGTGGTGTGTCTGACACTAGTAAGGAGGCATTCCCAAAATAGCTGTTACCACATTTTTCAAGCCCTGCATTTCCTCCTTATTGATAACAGATAAGTTCCAAGAAGATGTCTTTTAGGGAGGCATTTCCTTCACTAAGCAAATGTGTTAAAATTGTGTATTTCAGTATCTTCACCCCACACCTCAGGAGGATGGAGGCCGTGATAGACTCAGTAGCTATCCAGTGGCTCAGAGCGTAATAAATGTTCAATACAGGCTGTTAAGTAAAATAACGAATGAATGGACTCAAAATGGCGGACCTTACAAAATCATTTGCTATGACTTCCTCTTCCCACTTCTTACCCTTTAGTTCTCCTTCTGTTCAGACGTCAATCCTGTGCTCACTCTTGAGGCAATCATCAAATGCAGGGAATGTGTGTGCGTGTATGTTCGTGTGTTACACCCTGAGCTCTTTAGAAGAAGAGTGTTGTGTCGAAAAAAATGTGTTCAAAAACATATTCTGGAGGTGCCTGGGTGGCTCAGTCGGTGAAGCGTCTGCCTTCGGCTCAGGTCATTGTCCCGGGGTCCTGGGATCGAGCCCCGCGTTGGGCTCCCCGTTCAGCAGGGAGCCTGCTTCTCTCTCTCCCACTCCCCCTGCCAGCCCCAGCTGGTGCTCTCTCTCACTCTCAAATAAACAAAAAATTTTAAAAAAAAAGAATAAAATGGAGTCATCAAAAATATTTATTAGAAAAAAAAAAGAAGTGGAGAGTGGAATATAAACTACTCTTTAAAAAAAAAAACATATTCTGTTAAAATTGGAGGGGAGAGCTTTGACAACTCTGTGGCTAGTTCTTGTCAATTGCTCTTTGACTCTGCCATGTCCCAAGGGTTCAGCAGTTGAACAGACCGAGTCTGCTATGCTGGCTGATTTTTATTGTGCTCAGAGTGTACACAATTTATTAGCAGGAGTTACAGCCATCCAGTGATCTGAATTATACATGAAATCATAATAAAAATTTAAAAAGGTAACCAACATCCTTGCCTGCATTCAATTTTGTAGATTGTGAAAAATAACAAGCTTTTGGTTTGGTTCTTAAATAGATCCCAGATCTTACCTGGCCTCAGCGTCTGTCTGGTATCCAAGCAAACCCCTGCTTTGGTAAACCTGTTCGGCTGTAGTGGGACTCCTCCTCACTCTCTCCCAAAGCTCGGGATGGGTTCCAGAGGCTTCCAGGAGATCTGGGTCCATCTAGGTGGGAAATATCTTTATTATTAGCAGCCAAGCCCTCATTTTGAAGTGCTTTAGAAATACAAGGTAGTTCTCTCCCCAAAAGCACATCCAGAAAGTAAAGTGCAGTGCTTTGTAAATTGTGTTCTGTGTGACCACATGCCTCGAAATCCCGGGGATGGGTGGATTTAAATGCTGATCTCTGGGCCCTACCATAGATGGGCTGGATCAGAACTTCAGAGAAGGAAGTACAGGAATCAGTATTCTTAATAAGTATCCTGGGAAAATATTTGGCACATAAAATTGTGAAAATCACTAGTGTATCTGTTAAGGGTTCTAGAGTCAGATGGGACCTAGTTTGAATTCTTAGTAGCTTTGTGACCCTAGGCACCTTACTTAACCTCCTTAGACCCCAATGCCCAGACATCCGAAAAATTACCCCATGCTGTGTTGGAAAGATAAAATGAAAGGAGATTATGCACGTAAAGCAGGACTTCTCCAACTCCACGTGCATAGGAATCACCCAGGGATCTTTCTAAAACGCAAATTCTGATTCAGTGAATGTGGGTAGGAGCCTAAGATTCTGACTGTTTTTAGCAAGCTCCCCTGCAAAGCCAATGCGGCTGGTCTCCAATCCACACTTTGAGTGATGCCAGTTAGAGTAAATCCTGAATACATGTGAACTATTCCATGACAGTCACCACCCCCTTATTCATCATTTCACTTTCCAGGGTTCCAGCTACCTGTGGTCACCTGCGGTCTGACAGTAGGTGACCCTCCTTCTGACCTATCCTCAGAAAGTTGGTAGTCATCTAACACTAGGTCACAGTGCCTACGTCATTCACCTCGCTTTGTCTCCCCATGTAGGCTCATTATCGCTGCGCATCATCATGAGAAGAAGGGTGAGTACTGTACAGTAAGATATTTTGAGAGAAAGAGACCACATCACATAACTTGTATTCCAGTATAGTGTTATAATTTGTTTTGATTACTTAGTGTTGTTAATCTCCTACTGTGCCTAATTTATAAACTTTCTCCTAGGTATCTATGCACAGGAAAAAATAGTACAGACAGGGTTTGGTACCATCTGTGGCTTTAGGCATCCGCTGGGTGGCTTGAAACAGATCCCCTGTGGATCGGGGCGGGGGGTGGGGCGGGCAACTGTACAAGAATTACCGGGAAAGGATGAAAAGATAAAGCAGTGTTGTTTTTTTTAATTCTGATCATCTATTATAATCAGCTGTGGTGATTTTAAAACCATGCAGAAGCCTGGGGTCCCATCTCCAAAGACTCGGATTCAGTATCTTTATGGTGGAGGCTAGGAATCTATGTTTTTCGAGTGCAGCAAGTGAGCCAGGATTGAGAAACACTGGATCTAAAGTTGTATCTTTGGGGCGCCTGGGTGGCTCAGTGGGTTGAGCATCCGGCTCTTGATTTTTGATTTCAGCTCAGGTCGTGATCTCGGGGTCGTGAGATTGAGCCCCACATCGGGCTCTGCCATGGAGCTTGCTTGGGATTCTCTCTCTCCCTCTCCCCCTGCCCCTCCCCCAGCTTGTGAGTTCTCTCTCTCGGAAAAAAAAAATGTTTTTAAGTTATAAGTATTTTTGATGAAATTTATTTTGTGTCCACTAAGAGAGTGTCAAAATGTCCCCCTAGTACAAAACTCTTACTCACTATTGCTATAGGTTGAATGTTTGTGTCTTCCCCAAAATTTATACATTAAGATTCTAATTCCCAAGGGAATTGTTTTTGGAATTGGGCCTTTGGGAGGTGATCAGGTCATAAGGGTGGAGCCCTCATCAACGGAATTAGTGCCCCTTATTAAAGGGACTCCAGAGAGCTCCTTGGCCCCATCCACCATGTGAGGATACAGCAAGAAGACAACCATCTAGGAACCAGGAAGAGGGCCCTGACCAGACACCTAATCTGCTGATGTCTTTGTCTGGACTTCTCAGCCTCCAGAACTGTGAGAAATAAGTTTCTGTTGTTTATAAGCCACTGTCTTTGGTATTTTGTTACAGCAGCCCAAACGGACTAAGACACTATGTGCCAATCTAAAGTGTAGTGCCTGAGTCATGGCCATTAATGAGGAAAAGAGGAAACATTGGTCATAGCCCCTAGGCTGCTCTAGCAATTCATTAAAGGGCCCTTAATGTACAAAGAGTCACAAGAGGCAAACACCACAGGGGATCCAACTCCATCACTTAATAGCTTTGGGATCTTAGACGCGGTACTTTAGCTTCATGCTCCTCAAATGCCTCATCTGTAAACAGTGGGGGTAACATCTAGTCCACCTACCTCATAAACTTGTTATGAGAGTCAAATGAATACTCTATAACCTTGCCACTCAAAGTGTGGTCCCTGAACCAGCAGTCTCAGCATCACATGGAAGCTTCCCTGAAATGCAGAATCTCTGAGCTACTGAATCTTTTTAACAAGACACCTCCACCCCCTCAGTGATTCCATTGCAAAGTTTACAAAACCCTGCTTTATGGTACTAAAAAACTGGAGGGAGCTGTTATAAGATGAAATAGTCCTACCATCGAATTGGAAGGGAGCAATGAGAGATGAGGACAAAGCTAACAAAAGCAAGTGCTAACTAACTAGTGTCCGTACCTTTCCCGAAAACAAGAGCAGCGACAGCACCATTAGTTGACATTCTTTCCAGCTCGGATTATAATAGTTGGAGCTCTCCAAATGTTTTCACAATCGAGGAGCAGATAATGATAGTAGTTATACATGGCATGGGATTGTTCAAGGATGGCATTGTTCAACCCAGATCAATTGTCTCGGGCACGGCCTCTGAAAGTTAAATGGGCAGGCAATCACCTGGGCACCTTGCAAAAATGCAGATTCTGAGGTGAGGCTCGAAATGCTGTATTTGGAACAAGCTTCCAGATGATGCCCCGCTATGGATGGTACTTCATAAGGTTTGGGGCTTCAGGCCACCTAGGCCCATACTGGCAGCCCTGAGGGCCAGGAAGGAAGAAATATCTCTGTATACCCTAACACATCTGCGGCACCATGGATAGGAAGCGTGATCCTCACTCACATTAGTTTGAGTTAACTCATCATTTATATGGGGACCAGAAAGTGCTGTTTCTGCTCCCGAGGACATCTTTAGTGTCTAACGCACATGGGGCGAGGGTGGATAGGAAGACACCTGCTCCATGCATAAGTTTAACACGACTTCGTGGTGAGATATACATCAGCCAACCCCACTGACAGGAAGGGAATTAGCTGGTGAGTACGTGGCTCTGCAGTCTGGGAAACCTGTCAAGGTAAACCTTTCCGATTCTCCAGAACCGTGTACTTATGTTCATTTGCATGTCTCTCCTTGGAGCAAAACAGTGAGTGCACGGCTTCCAGGAGCTGCACAGCATTCTCTTTTTGGCATCTGCTTAGATGCCTAACAGCTGTGTCAACTCACCCTTCCGTGAACTCCCCAGGGAACTGGTTTCGTGGCATTTTGCTTTGGTACAGCATTCTTACTTCCCGGATTCCTGGAACTATATGTTTGAGGGGCCAGGTAGTGCTAGACCACCTCCTTCTACCCGGATTCATAATACTTTGGCAAGAAATGTATCTACAAGCAAAGAATATCCTTAGTAAACATTACCAAGAAAGCCCAAGCAAGCTCAATATTCAAATATTCATCACATAACTTTCTTCTTATTTGAGAAATCAAAAACCAGCAGGGAAAATGAATAAATTTGACTGCATAATATATTGTTAACTTCTTTTTGTCAAAAACATATAAAATAAGGATGAAAGACAAATAAAAAACTGGAAGAAATATTGGCAATTCCAAAAAGATTTAATAAACAAAAAACCAATCAGTCAGGGAAATACCCATAATAGAAATGTAGACAAAGAACATAATCTAGGAATTCACACAAACAATGTATGTATAACTGGTCAATAAATCTATACCTAAAATATGCAAATAATCCCAAAATGCAAGTGAAAAGAAAATATTTTCCTTATGAGATTACTAAAGATTGAAAGTACGGACAAATCCCTTTTTAATGGGCCTTGAGTCAATGACACTGTCAAGTCCTCTGTTGATGGGAATATAAATTGGTCAAATCGTCAAATAATGACAAAGAGTTTCAAATGTGTCTTTAATATTCATACCCTTTGAGTCAGTAATCCCACTCCCAGAAATCCACCCTAGGGAGATTATTGCACTAGAAGATAAATATTTATCCATTCATTCAACAGATATGTATTGAGCCCTTATATTTCTCAGACATTAGATTAGGAGTTAGAGGCATAACCAAAAAGAACACAGACAAAATGCCTGCCTTCAAGGAGCATACACTATAGTCATGGGCAACAGATGACAAATAAATAAATTGTGTGTGTGTTTGGTGTGCGTGTATGTGTGGTGGTAGTGGTGATGATGGTGATAATGGTAAGAAACATAAAGCAAGGCAAAAAAAAAAAAAAGTAAGGGCAATAGAGAATGGAATGTACTGTTCCTAACAGGGTGATTAGAAAGGCCTCTCTGACAAGGACACATTGAGCAGAGACTCGAAGGAAGTAGAGAAGCAGAGTGTAGGGATACCTGCGGAAAAATGATTCCAGACAGAGCAAAGGGTAGGAGCAAAGAGAGGACAGTGAGGAGGCCAGTGAGACCAGAGCAGAGTGGGGGAGGGGTAAAGACATGGAACCAGAGAGGACAGAGCTCTGAGACCACTCAGGGCCTATCAGCCATGGTAAGGCCATTGGGGTTCTCCTATCGATGAATCTGAGCGGAGCAGTGATGGGTCAACAGCGTGAGTTTGTAAAGACTCTCTCCAGCTCTGGGTAGAAGTGGGCAAGAGCATAAGCATGAAGACTTAGGTTGTAATCATAATAAGCCAGCTGAAATATGATGAGGGAGGGAACAGTGGAGGTGGTTGAAGGTGGTTGAATTCTAGATGTTTCAGAGGTAGAGCCACGAGGATTTCCTGACAGATGTGCATTGTAAGAGAAATAAAGGAGTTGAGGATGCCTCGTGTTTGGGGCTGAGAAGTATGATATTTATTGAGATACGAAAGCCTGTAGAAGGAGAAATTGGGTGAAATGAAGTCAGAGAAATGAAGGGCTTTCAACTCATCAAGTTTGAGATGTCTATGAGACATCACAGTAAAGATGTCATGTAGGCAGTTGGACTAGGAATCCGGAGTTCAGGGAGAAGTCTGGGCATATAGATAGTATTTGGTCCTGAGACCAGAGGAGATCACCTGAGGAATGAATGTAGAAAGAGAAGAGGTCTGAGATGGGAATGCAGGGTTGCTCCAAAATTTGGAGGTCAGGAGGGTAAGGGGAAACAAACAAAGGTGACCATGGCCAATGAAGGGCAGTGGCCAGTTAAATAAGAGAAAATCCAAGAAAGTGGTTTACCAGAAGGCCAATGAAGGATTCCAAGAAAGAAAGGAATGGTCAGGTCAGTATGTCAAATATTTCAGGAAAGATAGAGATGGTGGACCGACTATTGGGTCACCAACCAGTGATGACCTTGACAAGAACTGTTTGTGGAGGAAAACCTGATTTGAGTGGATTCAAGAGAAAGCAGAGGGAATAAAAAGTGAGGTTGGCAAGTTATAAACAGCTCTCTCAAGAATTCAAGGTGTCTAGGTAAAGAAAGAAAACGTGCTATAGCTGGAGGTGGAGTGGCATCGGGGTAGATATTTTTTAAAAGATAGAGCTATCATCTGCTATCTGCTTGCTAAAGAAGTGATATGGCCAAAAGGGAGAAATGACAGAGGAATTTAGGGAGATAAGATGGTATCCAATTAACAAAAGTGAGTATCCCTTGGATAGAAGTAGAAGTTACAGAACTGTTTAAAACAGTAACAAAAAAATTGGAAATTAATGAAAAGCTTATCAATAGGAACTGGATAAGCGATTTAAGAGATCTAAGTACAATAGAATAAAACACAATCATTAATATTGATAGTGAAGATCCTGTGTTTCTCTACGTGATAACATACCCACAATTTTCAAAAAAACAGCTAGTAGGATCCTGACTAAAGATGATTAAAAGTGCTTTATGTAGATGATAAGATTTGAAGGTTGTTTTCGCTTTATTCTTTAGATATTCTGTGTTGATCACTTTTTTTTTTTTTACAAAGAACACATATAATTTGCTTAATGGTATTTTCTCCGCTTAGAGCTGCTACCATAAGACAGAAAATGCCCTGTCCAGAAGCCCTCTTAGAGGCTTTGAATGGTGATTTACTGTTTAATTTCAGACCCTTTCAAGACTTTCCCTTTTCCCATTTAACCCCTCCCCCACGGACATCAGTTCAAATCCCAAGTCTGCCATTTATTAGCCACGTAGTTTTGAGCAATATTTTTAACGTAATAGGCCTGTTTCTTCACCTGTAAAATAATGACTTAAAAAAATTTGCCTCATGGGGCGCCTGGGTGGCTCAGTTGTTAAGCGTCTGCCTTCGGCTCAGGTCATGATCCCAGGGTCCTGGGATCGAGCCCCGCATCGGGCTCCCTGCTCAGCGGGAAGCCTGCTTCTCCCTCCTCCACTCCCCCTGCTTGTGTTCCCTCTCTCGCTGTGTCTCTCTCTGTCAAATAAATAAATAAAATCTTTAAAAAAAAA
>NC_138379.1:62954584-63012599 GCF_054177405.1 Leptonychotes weddellii
TTCTATTCCTACTTGGACATACATTTCTCTGTCCTAACTTTACCTCACATGGGGCTTTGTATAAAGCAGTGCTTCGTACGAATTTCCTGCAGATCTAGTTAAAATGCAGATTCTGATGCCGCAGATCTGGGGTGGATCCTGAGAGTCTGCATTTCTAACAAGCTCCCAGGTGATGCCGATGCTTCTGATCTTTGGACTACAGTTTCAGAAGCAAGGATGTAGATAACTATTATGTTCACAGGTAAATGGAAATAATTTTGGGTGAAGGGAACTCTGACTCATGAGGGCTGATTCCTTTGTATAAGAGCTAGATCAGTTAAAGCAGGCCAAATGGCAGTGACAAAGAAATCTTAGTGTGAAAGTTGCCTGCCCCAAGCCTATATTGGTGGCCGAACTGTAGTATGATTTTTTAAAAGATTTTATTTATTTATTGGGGTGGGAGGAGCAGAGGGAGAGGGAGAAGCAGACTCCCCCTGAGCAGGGAGCCCAATGCGGGGCTCGATCCCAGGACCCAGAGATCATGACCTGAGCCGAAGGCAGACGCTTAACTGTCTGAGCCACCCAGGTGTCCCTGTAGTATCATTTTTTACAGTTATTGATAAGCTTCCATGTAGGATACTGACAACTTTTTAATAAGTGACCTTTACAACTGCTCTGTAAGATAGGATGGGTCCTAATATTCCTGGCCCATAGAGTGTCCAATAAATGCTGGGTATTTCTAGTCTATAGATTGAGACTGAACTTCAGAGAGATGAACTGCTTGTCAAGCAGATGTTCAAATCCACATCTTTTCCAGCTGCAAAACCCTCGCCACACCACCAGTCCTCCTCAACTGCTATGTGCTTTGCTAGGTTGTAAATCATCTCCTCCCCTCACCCCGAACTTTTCATTGAAACTTCCCTCTCCTTTTAAGTATGTAACTCACAGTCTACACATTAATGGCTTAATAAACATTAGTATATTAATAAATAACATATTAGCAATATGCTAAAGAAAGACTTAAAATATGAAACAAAACCAATCAATTTCCCAAACTCTCCTCTCATTTCTCACTCTCCTTAAATAAATGGCCCAATTGCTCACCACCCGGGAACTACCCACACACCTTAAAAATATATATATATTATAGCTTTTATTTTTTATTTTTTTATTTTTTTATTTTTTTATTTGAGAGAGAGAGAATGAGAGACAGAGAGCATGAGAGGGAGGAGGGTCAGAGGGAGAAGCAGACTCCCTGCCGAGCAGGGAGCCCGATGCGGGACTCAATCCCGGGACTCCAGGATCATGACCTGAGCCGAAGGCAGTCGCTTAACCAACTGAGCCACCCAGGCGCCCTATATATTATAGCTTTTAAAAGCCTTTCCCAGCCCATCTTTCCTCTTCCGCTGGGCACTATTAATCTCACTGCTGTTAGCAGCTCTAAATTATCCCATGGAGATACTAATACTTGTTAAACTCTGGTGGTGTTTATGCCAGAGAGAGGGAGGGCAGTTGGCAGAAGGGCAGATGGTTGATTATTTCTGTTCTTGCAGAGGTTCCCGTGGTGTCTAAATGGAGTGTCTCTCTATCAGAAGGGGCCCCCAAATGTGGGGTGACAATCAGGTGGAAGTTGGTGGCATAGGAGATGAAAGAATTCACCAGAGGCAGAAAAAAGGAGATAGAAGTTTACTGGATACACCGCAAGCGAACAGGGGGCAGGGCAGCAGAGAATACACTGTCTGCAAAGAGGCAGTGGCTGGGGGCTGTATTAAAGGGGGAGGATGAGGAGTTATGGCAACATATGGAATTCTCCCTTGTTTTGGTAATAACTGTACCTGGTTGTAAGTAGCCCATTGGTCAGTTAGGGCCTCTGGATATTTTGAGGTGGGTCGCCTGATGGGCCTCTCTGTGTTCAGCGAGGGGGTCCCTGTGGACCCTCTCTACCTTCCATCACTCAAGCCTGTTTGCCTAAAAGCAGCCTCTATGATTCCCTTTCTTCTGGATTCTACTGCAAGAATTACTGAGGGAGTCCCCTCCTCCCCCCGCCCCCACCACCACTGTAATGCTAGCCGCTCATACTGGATGTGGACAAAGACTCATGTGAACTCAGAACAGTGAAACTCTCAGCACCTAAGAAATGTCGGAAACAGCTCCAATCTTAAAACGCTCCAGTTACATTTTAAGGAGGGGCAGCATTACCCAGTAACCAGTCACACTGAAGTCATCACTGTGTCGGGCAACTCTTCCTCTGGATCCCTGCACACCAACATTCATTCCTAGTGGTAGAACAATACTCAAGAAGGTAAGTATACATACCTCTACCTAGGCCTACAAAATACAAAAGGACCTAATTAAAAATGAAACCCAAAACACCAATGAGCACATGTTAAAAGGGTTTTTTGCTTTTGCTCCTGTTTTTGTTTTTTTCTCCTGTGGTCTGAAATAAATGTATGAAAATAAAAGCCAAAAAACTTAGCATTTATCACATGCTTTGTGCCAGGCATGTCTTAAGAGCTTTAAACCTTACAACTGCCTTTTGAGTACTATTACTACCATCCTTTTAAAGATGAGGAAATTGACTTTGGGGGAGGTTCAGGGACTAGCTCAAGGTCAGAGTTGTTAAAGCAGGAATTTAAATCCAGGTAGTTGGACTCGAGGTCCAAGATCTTAACTATTCTTTGATACTATTTCCCAAGAAGCCCAGATGTTGTTTGCCTATGAGAATTTAAATGTAAATCTACAGCCTCTTTCCATTTGCAAAAAGAAAACAAAACTCCCATTCAAAGCCGTTTAAATACAAGGGGGGATTTAATGGCTTCTGTCAGTAAACTGGAGAATGGGCTGGATCCAGGGACTTGAACACAGGATCCTCTGTGTTTGAGATGAATGTCAGTCTCATTCTTTCAGACTATCTTGTGGAGGCCCACCTGTTGGGAACCTCGCTGGGGAAGCTTCAGTTTCATATTCTAAAATTAGCCCAGAGAGGAAAAAATTCATCCCTGCTGGCCCCGGTAAGAAAAATTCCTGTGAAAGATTCTGATTGGCCCAATTTAGTTCATGTACTCATCCTTGGGTCAATCCCAGTAGCAAGGGAGAGAGGGGACTGTAATTTGCCTAGTCTGTGTCACTTGCCTACCCCTGTGGCCTGGAGGACTGGGACTATACCAGGAGAGAAAGTTGCCAGAGAAGAAATATAAAATAGCTGCTATATTATGTAACATACCTCTTTGGAACTTACAAAATGCTCTCATGATTCAACCACTGTGAAGAGGGCACATCAAATATTATTAAAATAATGGTGATGAATTAAAGATGGCCACAAATTATTTGTCACTCTCCCCATTGAGAGATGGGGTTCATTTCCCCTCACCTGAATCTGGGCTTGCCCTATGATATTTAACAAAATGTGGCTGAACTTACTGTAACTGCTTACCATTTTTGTCTTTGAAAGGCCCTGCATCTTCCACTTTCTTTCTCTGGGACTGCTCACACTGAGGATACTCCCTCTTAAACTCAGCTAGTAAGAAGTCAACCCACAAGGAAAGGCCACATGAAGGCATTCCATTCAACAGTTCCAGCTGAGCTTTCAACTGACAGCCAGAGTCAACTGCCAGCCATAAACACTGAGCCACTATGGACATTCTAGGGTGGTTTGGTTGGCAACAATAGAGAACCAAAACAGAAACTAGGGCTCATTGGCTTAGTGTCCTACAGCTAGAAATCTCAGAGTTGTGATGCTAAACCAAATGCTCTGACTCTAAACCCACTGGGCTTTCTTTGATTCCTTACTGTCTTCTATTAAAAACAGAATAAGCCTTAATTCAAAATCTGCAGTTGTAGAATTTCTGCCCAGGATGCAGGTTGGGGAAGTGGAGCATATCATTCACTCAGCGAACATTTAAGAAGATTTCTGTGGCCAGCAACTGAACAAAATGCACTACTGGTTCTTGAGGAACTGAGTCTAATCAATAGAGAGCCCCATAAATAGCTCATTTCAATAAGAACTGATAAGTGCCATGATGGGAAAGGTGCAGGGTGCTTTTGAAAAACATGGTGGGCACTAAGCCTAGCCCACAGCATGAAATAATGGGCACATCTTTTGTTGGGTGTAAGAGGGTATCTCTGAGTCTATGTTGAGGATGTTGAAGACTATGTTTAGAATGAATACAACTGCCCATCAAGATAAATGTGAACTGAAATGGGGAAGGGAGACAGGGAGGAAAAATTCTAGTATTTAGGATAAGGACATGAATTCTAGCTCTGGTTCCACCCTCCACTTACATGTGCTTTTGGCCAAGTCACTGAATTTCCCCTTAACTCAGCTTCCTTGTTTGCAAAGCTGAGGTGGGGTCACACTATCTCTTCATGTACTTGGACAGTTCCTTTCTCCAAATCCCTTTAAGTTTTGATGTTCCTTAGAGTTTGGTCCTTATCTCATTGTTCTACTCACTCTGCAAATCCTCGCTAAGTGATCTTATCTACTATAGCTTTGGTTGTCACTCATATGGAAATGAAATCCAAGTCTAAATGCTAGCCCAGTTCTGTGGGCTGTCTACCACTGTAGTCATCCACTTACTGCACATCACAAAATGTTCCACACCCAAATAAAGTTCAATATGTCCAGAGCTGAGCTCATCACCTTGCCCACTTAACTGACTCCCACTTCTGATTTCTCCCTTGGTTGGTAGCAGCACCACCTTTAACATTGTTAGCCTATGAGGTTAACTTCACTCTCAACCTTTCCTTCAACCTCACATGCAATCCTTTGTCAGTATTACTAATTTTGCCTCCTAAATATTTCTACAATTCATCCTTTGTCTAGACATCCTATAAACAGCTTAAATTCAAAATATTCAAAGCTTAACTCATTACTCCTCCCACCCCAACCTGCTCTTCTTCCTGAGTTCTAGCAGGATGTTATCCCCATCCACTCAGTGCCAAATATAGAACTTAGGCATCATGGTTGATTTCTCCCTCTCCTTTGCTTTTCATAGCCAGGTAACCATCAATTTCTGATGTTTGGCCTCGTTTTCGATAATCTTTCACTTCCTATAGTAGAATCCTAATTGGTTTCTCTGCCTTCAGTCTTCAGCCTTCATTCCCTCTGGCCTTTTCTCCACCATGAAGCCAAATCTGATCATGTCAGCAACTTCCCTCTTCCCCACTCTCCATGTTCTAATTCTTTGATTCTTGCCATGTTTTACCTCCAGGCTACAAAATCTAGGATAGCGGCCATAACCCATTTACCCTTGTCTCCCCTGCGCCTACCACACTGTACTTGGCACATAATAGTTGCTCAATAAACATGAACCTGCACTTATCTCCTGATTATAGTTTATAGTAAATTGTGACATGTTGTAGATGTATCAGACCTCTGGAGGCACAGACTGTCACGATATGGTTCATTGTACAAGTTGGAGCCCCTTAATGAACGCTATGAGACACTAACAGAATGACAGTACCAAATGAATTGTACAGTCAATGTGCAAAAGGATACATATCCCGTGGCATCCTCATAATAGGGCCTAAAACTAAAGCCACCCTCAATGCTCTGGGCAAATATCTTCCCCTTTCTGGACCTCTGTCTTCTGCTGTGTAAAGTGAGCCCAGCGAGAGACAGTAAACCTCAAGGCCTCGGTACGTATGAGAAATAATGGACCACTACGTAGAGTTTGGCGTGTGCGCGGGCTTTTCCGGCGCGGCCGTCCCAGCGGCCCTCGCGGGAGGCGGGACTAGCCCGATTCCCGCCGCTTGGTCCCGCCATTGGTGGGCGGTTTGAATGACGGAAGTGACGGGAGCTTGGAGATGGCTGCCCCGCAGGCGCACAAACGGCTGTTGGGAAGCTGGTGGGCCGCGGGCCCAGGGGTCGTCTCTGTCTGAGCTGCAGTTCCTGATTCCCGGCTCCTGGTTTTCAGGTGAGTGACGGACGCGCCGGCTTCCCGCGGCCCGGGCGCGCATAACCCCCCGAAGCCCAGGAGCTGGGGGGTGTGCTCCCCGGGAAGGGGATGCCGTGAAGGCGCGGCGTCGGGAACGCAGCACGGCCCGAGCTTCTGAGGCCTCGGCGCACCCCGGGCCCTGGCTGGCATCGACCTGGCGGCGGTGAGGAGTGCGGGGAAGGGAGGTGCGTCCCGAAGCAGACCCGCAACTTGCTGCGAGAGGCTGCTCCTCGGCCTTAGGCGCGTGTGGTCGGTCTTGCACGCCCTCCCGGGGTGGGGTCGCGCGGGGTCCTTGGGCTTCCCCACCGCGGGCGGCCGGGAGGGCCTCCGGGGCTGCTGCTGCAAGCGCTTCTCGCTGCGGCCTGCCCACCCTGCCCCTAGGCACCCCCAGGACTTGTCCTGAAACCCGGGAGCCGTTTAATAGCACTGCCTGGAATTGTTTCTAGCAGAGAGCGTGCTCTTTTTTGCTCTCACCTTTAACTTCTTAGGTAGTTAGTCCTGCCACAAACTGAGCTTTTAAAACAGTGGGGAACGTTTGAGTCCTTAATACTTAGAAAGTATTTGGCAGTTTCACATTAAGTCACGTAATTATCAGAACAACCTGTTGGGATAGATGTTATGATTCCCATTACATAATTTAAGAAAACGAGACCACAGTAACTTAAACGACCTGGCCAGTGTCTTCCTGGTGTAAATGGTTGTGATGAGTCTTGAACACAAATCTTCTAAGTCTAGTATTTTGTGATTACAATATACCAAGTGCCATTTAATTCTCAGGACAAAATCTTAAAAAATAAGTTAATATCATCTGGTATTGGATAGTATTCACGGAATATAAAAATCCATACTGATATGAATAAATGACTTAATAAATAAGAGAGGGAGCAGGGGGAACGTCCTTACAGTGGGATTCCAATTGATAAGTGTAGAAGGAATAATGGAAATAGAAAATGCTTTTTGGTAAATGCTATAGTTAATGCTTCAAACAACCGTCACTAGATACTAAGGAGCAAAGGTGTAATCAGGAACATGATATTTATGTATAGGCTCAACTATTTCTCCAAATACTTATAAAGGAAAAGTGTAGAGACCTGGTAGACACCACCTAACCAGGAATCAAAATTAATATCACCAGTTAATATAATGCACTGAAAAAGGGTGCATCATCACTTCCGTGTTCTTGGCTAAAAATGTGTAATCTCAATCTAACCACAAGAAAATATTAAGCAAATCCAAATTGAGGGACATTCTACAAAATAACTGGCCAGTAGTTTTTAAAAGTCAGGAGGTTGAAAAGAAAGGCACAAACTGAGGAACTGTCTCAAATTAGAGGAGTCCAAGGAGACATAACAATTTCGACAGCCATGAGAATGAAATTCACAGACCTTCAGCTCCTGTGTTCTGAAATCCATTTGCATGGATGCTTCCCAGGGCTTCCCAAGGGCTGTTTCTGGCCAGTGACTGAGCATGGCATGGGAATTAAGGCAGGCCTATTCCTGAGAAACAAGGGACTTTCCCTTAACTCCTCAGAGATCTTACTGAATCTTCTTTAGACTGCATGGCAGTCATCTACCCAACTTTCCCTTCTTCCATTCAGTGTCAGATTTGCATGGAAGTCTGAAGTACTCCCAGTTTTTACTAGCTCCCTCCCATTATCCCTCACACAGACATTTCTCCTAATAAAATCTTTGTGGGTTTAATCCTGTCTTGTCCTCTGCTTCTTGGAGGACCCAGAGTAACACAGCAGTCGAAAGCAATGGGTTGTCCTTGGATTGGGTCCTGGTTCAGAAAATGGACGTTAGTGAAATACTTGACAAAATTTGAATAAAGTCTGTAAATTAGTTAGAAGTATTGTTAGTGTCAGTTTCTTGGTTTCGGTCATTGTGCTCTGATTGATGTTTAGAGAAGCTGGGGAAAGAGTATATGGGAATTCTAAGTCTGAAATTATTTCCAAATAAGTTAAAAAATAAAGTAGAAAAATTATTCTGCCACATCTCAGGAGGTAAAAGTACCAAATGTATGTTTCCTTGTAATCCTCAAGCAATTGAGATGATAGATACTCAAAACAATCTGAAAAAACAGGATTTTTTCCCTTTTTTATTGAGGTATAAGACGCCTTAAGACACAAATCTAAGTGTATCGTTTGAGGAATTTTTACATATGTATACATCTGTGTAATTATAACACAGATCAAAATACAGACCATCTCTGGCATCCCTGCAGGCTCCTATGTGCCTCCTCCTAGTCATTAACCTACAGAAAGGTGACCCCTGTTTTAATCTCTGTCATCATGGATTAGTCTTGCTTGTTTTTGAACTTCATATAAATGGAATTTTACAGTATGTTCTCTTTTTTGTCTTTTTTTCCCATGATACTTTGTCTATGAGATTTATCAGGAATTAGTTTTGATATTTTGAATATGAATTCAGAGACCTTCAGAAAAAAATAAGACTGAATTTAATCTTGCTCATTTTTTCTTCTTTGTTCGGTCCTTCCTTGTTCATCAATCCCCACTAGCAAGAAATACCAGTTTAAACAAAAATTTCCTCATTCCACATGTTTTAGCATATCAGAAAGTTAGGAGCCATATGGAATAAGGAAACCAGATTCTTCCTCTGGATCTGCCAGTAGATCCTGTCACTTAGGTGAAGTCCTGTAACAGAAGAGGCCTTTGATTCTTCATTTATAAAATGAAGACAGCACTTTACCTACTGTTACTTTATTTACTAGAAAAGATTTTCAAATGCAAGCAATTATTTCTTTTTGGCATCAGAGTCCGATTAGTCCCTATTAGATAACTTTAAGTCCTCCTAGCCCAAAACAGTATCCATCCATAGTTTGTGAAATACTGCCTGATAGTTGTCATTTGTTAAATTAATTTGAATATTAAAATAAAACTATAACCTCTGTCCTTCAGTTGTTAGGAATCTAGCTAGGAAAGGTACAGTGTAATTGATGAAAAACTAGAGCAAGGTAATACCAAGACAGCATTAGATTCGTCTCCAAATTGAGTGTAAAGATAATGTGCATTCTGGGTGGGCAAGTCAGGAATGAGGTGGTGGGTGGGTGAAGCAAAAATTACTAGAGGATAGTCTGATGAAGAAGTGGAGCTTCAGCAAGCTTCAGAAGGATGTAAGTATCCATGTTATAATCTAGGGAGGAGAGTGAGAACACCTGAATGTCAGGGGCATTAACTGATCGGAGAACCTAAACACCTGACTCATGCAAACAGTCATTCTCAGAGAAATTTTTTAAATGGTCATTGATTTAAAACCATCACACCATTGTAATTATTAAAGAATTGTTGAGGGGTTGATGTGATTCCATATGATACAGTGACACCTGGTCATCAAGTTATATACAACAGACTGGGAGTTGAAACTAGGGACTGGGAGCCTTTTGCAATTACACAGTCCTGCTGGTTATGAACAAGTTATCAAAGTTCTAAAGTGTAAAATTGTAATTGCAAAAACATTTATTCTATGCTAAAACATTTTTTTAAGTCTTTGTGCTTTTTTACATTTAAGGTAGGTAAACTCTGGAAATCCCAGTCAGAAATAAGTCAGGTCCCAGATACTCTAGGTAAGCAACACTCTGCTGTCATGGGGGAAAAACTTTCTCAGTAATTCTGATTGACCTTCCTTTTAACCCCTTCTCCCCATTTGAGAATCATTGACTTAAGTGCTGAATTTAATAATTGCAATTTGTAAATATATAAGCTGGACTCAGTTTACCCAAATTATTTTGTGTATATATAGTCCTTTTAATGTCAAGTATTAAATGTATTTTAAACATTGTTCTAATCTTTGCTGCCTTGTTTTAATAGACATCTTTCTTTCTTTTTTTTTTTTAAATTCAGAAACTTTATATTTAAAGTACCCAGAAATGAAAAGAAAGGTAGTGAATGCTGGCAAGCTGAGACTGAGTCCTAATGAGGAGGCTTACATTTTAAAGGAAGATTATGAAAGGCGACGAAAACTAAGATTGCTGCAGGTAAGATTCATCTGGAACAAGGCTTCAAATTCTTTGTCTTCCCCAAATTATTAGTGTTTTTTACAGTAGAGAGTTCTGAATGTTGCATTTAAAACCCTTTTCTGGCTGTTTAAGAGCCCTGGTTCTTGTGTATTAACTAGTTTAGGAAAATTTGAAAAAATAGGCTGAAATGGTAAATAGATGAAGTTTGAGATAGGGATTATTTGACTCTATAATTACTGGAAAATGGTTCTTTAAACAATTTTCAAACTATATGTTACTGATGAAGATTAGAGTAGGAAGATTAGAATGGCTTTGAAGAAGACTTAATGGAAAGATTATAAGCTGCTGTAACATTTATTTAAGAAATTGTAGATTATTTTCTAGAAGTCTTTTCAGAGTAAGATAGTTAAGCCCTTGTGAAGCATGTTTTTAGGTGCCATTCTATCTGAAATTGGGGATGATGTACCACAAATATGGACTTCTCATCTGGCTCTATACTCACCTGGGCTATAAATTTTATTCTTTTTTACTTTTTTTTTTTAAGATTTTATTTATTTGAGAGAGTGAGCAAGGGAGAGAGAGAACACGAGTGGGGGGAGGGGCAGAGGGAGAGGGAGAAGCAGACTCCCTGCTGAGCGGGAGCCCAAAGCAGGGCTCCATCCTGGGACTCCAGGATCATGACCTGAGCCAAAGGCAGCCGCTTAACCGACTGAGCCACCCAGGCACCCCTGGGCTATAAATTTTATTGAACATCTTTACCATTTTAACCTCTTACCAGTTATGTAAATGATAATGGTAGTCCTGTTAGTGCTTGGGTTGGGGAGAAGATAATAGCTAATAAGTTAGAGAACTTTAGAAGTAGTCTTGAGGTTTTAACTTTTTTACGTCACTGGATTTTCCGCTTTACAGAGGCCTTATCTAATATGGATATTCGGGAGAATTGATACACCTGAGGAGATATCGCTTCTCGGCCTTTTGGCTAAGATCAAGTGTGATATACCTGAGGAGAATTCATTGGAGTTCCTATTTCCAAATAGCTTTTCAAAAAACTTGAAGTAAACCTCTTTTCATATAATCTGTTAAATATGCATTCTCTAGGTTCGAGAACAAGAAAGGGGTATCGCTTTACAGATAAGAGAGGACATAAAACAGAGGAGAAATCAGCAGTTAACTCGTTTGGCAGAGGAACTAAGGACAGAATGGAAAGAATCACAAACTCAGAAAATAAAGAACTTGGAAAAGCTGTATTTGGCAAGTTTAAGAAGTATGGGAGAGGGACACCAACAGGCCAAAGAAAATGTAAGTGAATGCTTATTTGACTACCTGTCTGGTAGTGGTATTGGTAAAAAGTAAATTGTTTATAGTATACATGCATGTATAGAATTGGTTTTGGCCAGCCTGAACTACTTTGTTTTCTACGATTATTTTTTTTAAATTATAGTTCACATTCAGTATTATATTAGTTTCAGCTATACAACATAGTGATCCAGCAATTACATACACTATGCAATGCTTATCCTGATAAATGTAGTTACCAGCTGTCAACATACAAAGTTATTAGAATAATATTGACTATATTCCCTATGCTGTACTTTTCATTCCTGTGACTTATGTATTTCATAGTGAGAAGTTTGTACCTCTTAATTACCTATTCACTCATCCCCCACTCACTCACCTCTGGCAACCACCAGTTTGTTCTCTGTGTTTATTAGTCGATTTCTGTTTTTTTGTTTGTTCATTTGTTTTTTACAAGTGAAATCATAAGGTATTTGTCTTTCTCTGTCTGAATTATTTTACTTAGCATATTACCTGTAAACTCCATCCATACTGTCACAGATGGCAAGATCTTACTTTTTTTATGACTGAATGATACTCCATTGTATATATACACCATATCTTCTTCATCTCTGTATCTGTCGATGGACTCTTGGACTGCTTCCATAATTTGGCTATTGTAAATAATGCTGCAATAAACATGGGGGTGCAGGGGCGCCTGGGTGGTTCAGTTGGTTAAGCGGCTGCCTTCGGCTCAGGTCATGATCCCAGGATTCTGGGATCAAGCCCCGCTTCCCGCTTTTGCTGCTTCCTGCTTCTTCCCACTTCTGCTTCTTCAGGCTTCCTGCTCAGTGGGGAGTCTGCTTTTCCCTCTGCCTTGGCCCTTTCCCCCCTCAAATAAATAAATAAAATGTTAAAAATATGGGGGTGCATATATCTTTTCAAATTAGTGTTTTCATTTTCTTTGGGTAAATACCCAGCATTAGAATTACTGGACCATTTGGTATTTTTATTTTTAATTTTTTGAAGAACCTCTACTGTTTTCCACAGTGGCTGCACCAAATTACATTTCCACCAACACTGCGTAAGGATTCCCTTTTCTGTATATCCTCACCAACACTATTTCTTTTTGATACTAGCCATTCTGACTGGTGTGAGGTGATATCTCATTGTGGTTTTGATTTGCATTCCTCTAATTAGTGATGTTGAGCATCTTTTCATGTGTCTTTTGGCCAGCCATATGTCTTCTTTGGAAAACTATTCTGATCCTCTGCCCATTTTTATTTTATTTTATTTTTTTAAAGATTTCATTTATTTATTTGACAGAGAGAGACATAGCGAGAGAGGGAACACAAGCAGGGGGTGTGGGAGAGGGAGAAGCAGGCTTCCTGCTGAGCAAGGAGCCCGATGCAGGGCTCGATCCCAGGACCCTGGGATCATGACCTGAGCCGAAGGCAGACGCTTAACAACTGAGCCGCCCAGGCGCCCCATCCTCTGCCCATTTTTAAATTAGATTTGATCTTTGTTGTTTTGAGTTATATGAGTTATTTATATATCTTATATATATTTTTCCAACACTGTTTATTGAAGAGGCTGTCTTTTCTCCATTTGATATTCTTGCCTCTTTTGTCACAGATTAATTGACCATTTAAACATGGGTTTATTTCTGAGCTCTCCATTCTGTTCCCATTGATCTGTATGTCTGTTTTTGTGCTACTGCCATACTGTTTTGATTACTACAGCTTTGTAATACAGATTGAAATCAGCAAGTGTGATGCCTCCAGTTTTGTTCTTCTTTCTTCAGATTGCTTTGGCTATTTGGGGTCTTTGTGGTTCCATGCAGATTTTAGGATTATTCTAGTTCTGTGGAAAATACTATTGATATTTTAATAGGGATTGCATTGGCTCCATAGATTGCTTTGGGTGGTATGGACATTTTAACAATTCTTCCAATCTGTGAACATTGAATATCTTTCCATTTATTTGTGTCATCTTCAATTTCTTTCATCAGTATTTTTTAATTTTCAGAGTACAGGTCTTTTCACCTCAGTTATATTTATTCCTAAGTATTTTATTCTTTGTTATGTAATTGTAAATGGGATTGTTTTCTTAATTTCTTTTACTGCTACTTTGTTATTAATGTATAGAAATGCAACAGATTTATATGTATTTTGTGTCCTGCAACTTTACTGAGTTCGTTTATTGTAATAGCTTTTTGATGGAGTCTTCAGGTTTTCCTATATGTGAAACTATGTCATCTGCAAATAGTGACAGTTTTATCTCTTCCTTTCCAGTTTGGATGCCTTTTATTTCTTGTGTGATTTCCGTGCCTAGGAATTCCAGTACTATGTTGAATAATAGAGTAGACATCCTTGTCTTGTTTCTGATCTTAGAGGAAGAGCTTTCAACTTTTCACCATTGAGTACGATGTTAGCTGTGGGTTTCTCATAAATGGTCTTTATTATGTTGAGATATGTTCCCTCTGAGCCTGTTTTATTGAGAGTTTTTATCATGAATGGATGTTGATTTTTGTCAGATGCTTTACCTGCTTCTGTTGAAATTGATCATATGGTTTTTGCCCTTTGTTTTGTTAATGTGGTATATCACATTAATTGAGTTGTGGTTTTTGAACCATCCTTGCATTCCTGGAATAAATCCTACTTGATTATGGTGAATGATCCTTTTAATGTATTGCTGAATTCGGTTTGCTGATATTTTGTTGAGGATTTTTGCATCTGTGTTCATCAAGGATAAATGGATGTGATTTTCTTTTTCTGCAGTTTTTGTCTGATTGTGGTATCAGGGTTATGCTGGCCTTGTAGAATGAGGAAGCATTCCTCCCTCTTCTATTTAATGGAATGGTTTGAGAAGGGATCAGTATTAACTCTTTTTTAAATGTTTCATAGAATTCACTGGAAGTCATCTGGTCCTGGAACCTTTATTTGTTGGGAGTTTTATGAATACTGATTCAGTTTTATTACTAGTCATCAGTCTATTCATATTTTCTGTTTCTTCCTGATTCAGTCTTGGAAGATTGTTTCTGGGAATTTATCCATTTTTTTCTAGGTTGTCCAGTTCATTTTTCATAGTAGTCTCTTCTAATCCTTCGTTTTTCTGTGGTATAACTTCTCTTTCAAATTTTATTTGATCTTTCTTTTTTCTTGATGAGTCTAGCAAAATGTTTCTCAATTATGTCTCTTTTCAAAAAACCAGCTTAGTTTCATTGATCTTGTTTATTGTTTTTTTAATCTATTTTTAATTTATTTCCACCCTGATCTTTATTTCCTAACTTTTACTAACTTTGGGCTTTGCTGCTTCTTGTTTTTTAGTTCCTTTATGTGTAAGTTTGGTTATTTATTTGAGATTTTTCTTGTTTCTTGAGAGAGGCCTGTATTGCTATCAACGTGCCTCTTAGAACTGCTTTTGCTACATCCCAAAGAATTTGAAGCATTGTGTTTCCATTTTCATTTGTATCTACATATATTATTTCTTCTTTGATTTCTTTGTTACCCATCTGTTGTTTAATAGCATGTTATTTATTCTCCATTTGTTTGGGTTTGTGTTTTTTGTTTTGTTTTTTTTCAGTTTTTTCTTGTGATTGATTTCTAGTTCCATACTGTTGTAGTTGGAAAAGCGCTTGATATGATTTGACTTCTTAAATTTATTGACTGTTTTGTGGCCTAACATGTGATCTGTCCTGGGGGATGTTCCATGTGCACTTGAAAAGAATATGTATTCTGCAATTTTAATTTTTTGGGATGTAATGTAACTCTATATATTTTAAGTCCATCTGTCTGAATGATCTGTGGATGTAAGTGGCTGTTAAAGTCCCCTGCTATTACTGTATTACTGTCACTTTCTCCTCTTTATGTCTGTTAATATTTGCTTTATATATTTAGGTGTGCCTATGTTAGGTGCCTAGATATTTACAATTGTTATAGCCTCTTATTGAATTGATCCCTTTTTATTATGTAGTGCCTTTCTTTGTCTCTTAGTATAGTCTGTTTTTAAAGTCTGTTTTGTCTGGTAATAGGTATTGTTACCCTGGTGCTTTTTTTTTTTTTTTTTTTTTGAAAACTTCCATTTGTATAGAGTATCTTTTTCCAGCCCTTGACTTTCAGTCTGTATGTGTCTTTAGGTCCAGAGTTGGTCTCTTGTAGGCAGCATGTAGATGGGTCATGGTTTTTATCCATTCATTCACCCCCTTTTTTTTATTGGAACATTTAGTTCATTTACATTTAAAGAAATTATATTGATAGATACATTCTTTTTGCCATTTTGTTGTTTTCTGGTTGTTTTGGTAGTTCTGTGTTCCTTTCCTCTTCTCTTGCTCTCTTTGTCCTTTGATGACTTTCTTTAGTGTTAATGCTTGGATTTCTTTCTCTTTGTGTGTCTATTACGGGTTTTTGGTTTGTGGTTATCAGGTTCATATATAATGTCCTATGTATATAGCAGTCTGTAATATTAAGTTGATGGTTGCGTAAGTTTGAACACATTCTAAAAGCACTACATTTTTATTACCCCCTTTCACGTTTTATGTATGTGATGTAGTATTTTACATTTTTTATTTTGTGTGTCCCTTAACTAATTATTGTAGATATAATTGATGTTACTACTTTTATCCTTTAATCTTCATACTAGCTTTATAAATGATTAATCTACTACCTTTACAATATATTTGGAATTTTTTCCTTTCATAGTTTTCTCACTTCTAGTTACAGCTTTTCTTTTCCACTTAAGTCCCTTTAACATTACTTGTAAGGCTGGTTTCATGGTGATGATTTAATTGTTGACATTTTAATTATTTGTCCTGGTGTGTGCCTCCTTGGTTTCATGTTATTAGGTGTTCTCTGTGCTTCCTGGACCTGGAAGTCTGTTTATTTCCCTAGGTTAGGAAAGTTTTCAGCTGTTGTTTCTTCAAATACGTTTTCTGCCCCTTTAGTCTCCTCTGGGATCCCTATAATGTGAATGCTCTTACGCTTGATGGTGTCTCAGGTCCCTTAACCTATTCTCATTTTTTTTTATTATTTTATTTATTTATTTTTTTAAAGATTTTATTTATTTATTTGACAGAGAGAGACACAGCGAGAGAGGGAACATAAGCAGGGGAGGTGGGAGAGGGAGAAGCAGACTTCCCGCCGAGCAGGGAGCCCGATGCGGGGCTCGATCCCAGGACCCTGGGATCATGACCTGAGCTGAAGGCAGACGCTTAATGACTGAGCCACCCAGGCGCCCCAACCTATTCTCATTTTTTAAATTATTATTTTTTATTTTTGCTGTTTAGCTTGGGTGCTTCCCACTACCCTGTTTTCCAGCTCACTGATTCATTCTTCTGCATCATTTAACTTACTGTTGATTCCCTCTAGTGTATTTTTCATTTCAGTTACTGTATTCTTCAACTCTGATTGGTTCTTTTTTATATTTTCTCTTTAAGTTCTCACTGAATTCATCCACTCTTAAGTCTGGTGAGCATCTTTCTCACCATTACTTTTAACTCTTTACCAGGTATATTGCCTATCTCCATTTTGTTCAGTTCTTTTTTTGTAGTTTTGCCTTGTTCTTTCATTTGGAACATATTCCTCTGTCTCCTCATTTTGTCTGACTTTTTGTGTCTGTTTCTGGGAATTAGGTGAAATAGCTCCTTCTCCTGGTCTTGAGGGAGTGGCCTTATGTAGGAATGTCCCCAGTGTAGACTGAGTGTGCCTGGTAGCTTTGGCTAGCCAGCTAGAGCTGCTACAGTTGTGGGCCAGGTGTGCTGCACTGAGGGACCAGCCTGATGGGACAACTAGAGTGGGCTTGGGCATGGACCAGGGGTCTCAGGTGCTCTCTGCTGGGGCTGTACTGGCAAGATGACTAAACTGGAGCAGGCTGGGATTCCCGGGGTGCTCCGTGTTGGGGCTGCCCTGGCAGACCTGCCTCAACTTTTTTGTATATTAATGTATTTCAGTAATGCTGCTAGATGCATTTCCTAGTAAGAGTCACATCAAGTAAAATCTGTCTGCATATGGTGTTTACATTGGAATTATTCTCTTGTAGTCCTTAACTGTCTGGGTAAATAAAATAACCTTCTGAATCAGTTGTTGATTATTTCAAGCATTTTGGACAGATTCATTGGGGTGAATTCAGATTTCCCATTTTATTATGATTCTTCATACCTCTAAGACATGTATAGTTGAATGTTGTGTATACACTTATATTTCATTCACAAATAGTAAAAATTCTTTGATGACTTTCAAAAAGGCAAAGTAGAACTTTAACACTGTTCTCTGACCATGTTTTGTTTATTGTGAGTTATGGTTGGGAAACACTAGATTCTGGTCCCAGAGATAGTCACACAAAATAAATAACCTGGTTCCAGAGAAGGCAGGTCTTTGATATCAAACAATTAGTGAGGAAAATAAATATCTTTAAAGCATGTGACAATGAAATATGTTCTTGCTCCCTGGGTTTAATCTAATCTGTGTTTTTAGTAATAGCCTTAGGTTGTGACATCTGATATTTATAGTTTTATTTATGCCACCATTAACTTTTTGCTTTAGTGCACCGTTTCCCAAACTTCAGTCATTTGAATACCTTCATGATTTTGCCCTGACTGGAGAACCATCCATATTACTTATATGGTTGGCATTTTAATCTTGTTTAACATAACATTTTAAGTAATATATATTTTTAGGAACCTGATTTAAATGCTCTGGCACGGCGGGCAGCAGAAAGAAGAAGAAAAGCAGAAATGAGGCATAAAGAAGCTCTGAAATTACAGAAAAATAAAAAAGAAGAACTAGTGAAACAAAAAACCTGGTAAAGTAATAATCAAATTTACCACATTTTCCACTGAAACGTGATATGGCTAGAAGTAGAGAGTACATTGGGTACTGTTTAAGCAGATATTAAATATAAGTCATATGGTATATCCACTGGTGTGTTAAACTTGGTTTAAAAATAATGCAGTGGAGGTGCAGTTTACCTCGGTGCACAAAGTAACATGTGAACTTTCTCTTCTCATATGAGTTTGACAATTACTTAGTTTCTGGAGAAATGTATGGCTAGTTCAAAATACATGTCCCCCAGAATCTGTCTGCCTCTGATGTAAAAAAAAAAAAAGAAAAATCAGTGCAATTAACATGAAAAGAGGTTTAGACTCGTGGCAAATCATTTTTGCATGTTGTAAAGATGATGGAGCCTGTTACTAGTCAACAGTGCTCATTTTATACAGTGACCTCCATCTTTATCAACATTTCTGGTTTTTAATCTACACTATTGTAATGAAGAAATATTAGATGTTTGTTGGGTCAGTTTCACCATAGGGCTTTATGACAAAGATACACCTCTTGGTACGCATTTTCTTACATGTCCAGTGTGTATAGATTGTTTATTAAACAGCATATTGAGCCTGTGGGATCAGATTGGAGGATTTCTTGAGATCCTGTGGCTTTTATATTTTAGACCATGAGGGTTGTGTTCTAACATTACCTGAGAGATTAATTTAGGACATCTCTTGTTTTTCAAGGCATATCACAGCTCGAAAGGAAGCACTGCTTGTGGAAAAAGAGAGATCGGCCAAAATTACAAGTCTGCCACCACCACCTCCAACTCTTTTTGAGGTGAGTTACTTTGAGTGTTGAGAAGAACTAGGTTATCATACTTCTTCTTTACTACTAGAATTCAATGCAGGTCAAAATTTCATTTGTTTAAACTCAATTTTTAAGCTTACAGGTAACACATGAGTATGTCTGGGGTATTTAAAAATAATCCTAGATATCATTTTACCCATTCTTTAGTATGTAACTCTGATATATAATTACTTTTTTTAAAAGCACAGTACTCATATTCCTGATATCTAATATTCAGTCTGTATTCAGTTTTTACCAATTGTCTTAATTTATTTTAGTTGTTTCAAAAACCATGTTTTTGATTTTTAAAAAACTGTAAGTGGTTTGGTCTTTTTTTTTTATGTCCTTTAATTATAGTGGAAAAAAACAGATTATTTGCCCTATCAACTTTTTCACATTCAAGATTTGGGTATTGTAAATAGTTATTACTTTACAGGTAAAGAAGTTAGGTTTGGATAAATTTACACAAGATTACATAAAGTGGATGAGTGAAGTCTTTCTCTATGGGACTAATATGTGTGCTTTTGTGATCTGGAGCTTGTTTTTGAAAAGACATTAAGTAAAGTAGAAATTAATTTTAAAAAGGTATTGGTTCTTTTGTTTTACAATAGCTTGTTGTAGTTATTGAAATGGCTCTTTGGATGATTCTCACGATTACATAGTTATTTTTATCTAAAAAATAGAAGTAAAAACCCCCCCATAAATATAGGGATATCTGATTTCATTGTATATAGAAGTATATTTTATGTATGTAAGATCAGCATAAGTACCAGATATTGCCCTCTTAAGCCTTTCATTTTGTCAGCCTTCCTGCTTTTATATGGAGCCATCTGCACGCCATTTGATCCAAGATTCAAATGGGAGAGTCAGATTTCAGTCACTCCCTCAGTATGGTGTTAAAAGGCAAGCAGTATTTTATCCATGAAGCATTTTGATTACCTTTATTGTAATTTGTAATGTTCCTACCAAGCCAAGGTCACATATTTACATAAAGCAAATAAAACATGTGTAAGCGCAAATATGAATGATGTGCAAATGTGTAGCTGTACTTTTTTCCCCAGCTTTTTATTACAAAAATTTTCAAAATACAGGGGCGCCTGGGTGGCTCAGTTGGTTAAGCGACTGCCTTCGGCTCAGGTCATGATCCTGGAGTCCCGGGATCGAGTCCCGCATTGGGCTCCCTGCTCGGCAGGGAGTCTGCTTCTCCCTCTGACCTTCCTCCCTCTCGTACTCTCTGTCTCTCATTCTCTCTCTCTCAAATAAATAAAATCTTTAAAAAAAAAAAATTTTTTTTCAAAATACAGAGAAGTTAAAAGGAAAATAGTGAATAGTTGTTTATATCTATACATGTGTATAGATTTCAAATAGTTGTATGTACAAATGTATACATTTGAATGTAAGTTGTGGAGATGACATTTCATCCTGAATACTTCATTACGCTCCTTATAAGAATTAAGGACCTTCTCTTATGCAGCCACAGTATCACATTAAGGAAATTAACATTGATTTCTTTTTTTTTTTTTTTAAAGATTTTATTTATTTATTTGACAGAGAGAGACACAGCGTGAGAGGGAACACAAGCAGAGGGAGTGGGAGAGGGAGAAGCAGGCTCCCCACAGAGCAGGGAGCCCGATGCGGGACTCGATCCCAGGACCCTGGGATCATGACCTGAGCTGAAGGCAGTCGTTTAACTAACTGAGCCACCCAGGTGCCCTAACATTGATTTCTTAATACCACTTAATACACAGTCCGTAATCAAGATTCTCCAGTTGTCCCTAAATTGTTTTATTTTACAACTTCTTTTTTAAACCAGGATCCAGTCGGGCTTCACCCGTTGCTTCTGCTTGATTTGTCTTACTCTCTCGGAATTATCTCACGCAACCTGGGTCAACTTTTTTATTTCAGACTTTTTGAAGAGACTAGTTTCTCATATTCTGTATTTGTCTCATTTGGTTATGGTGGTGATTACAAGAGATCTCTATCATAAAGGTCTATTTTTCTCTTTTCAATTACCTAGTAATCTGGGAGGTGATACTTTGGCACCAGACAGGTATCTGTCATCCTTCTACGTTTATTCATTGTCCTACTTCTGTTTGAAAAAAGAAAAGACAACTTTCTCATCACTTGGCATGCACTAGCATAACCAAGTGATCAAACTTAGAATCCATAATAGGAGAGCAGCTTGCCACTCTGCCTCCTGCTGTGGTGTAGTAAACTATACAGCATCCCCGAGTTAGTATTCTTGCCTAAGTATACTCTAGCTTTTAAACCTACATTCCAGGTAATGGAAATACAGCCCATGTAGAGAAAAATGAATAAGGATAACTGATTAAAAACAAAATTACTTTTTTTTATTGGGTCCAGTTTTTTGGGGGGGGCGTCCAGCTTTAATTGAAAATACTGTTAACCTAATACTCCATTGTCTGTGTTCCTTTTTCAGAACATTGAACTAAAGAGAACTTCTAATGTGAAAACCGGTAGATCCACCTATCATCATCTTTGCACTTTTGTGAATAGAGAGATGGACACAAAGCAGGTGATTGACTTACTGTTGTTCATAATCTGCACTTTGTTTCTCTGTTCATTGAAGTGAGTTATATCTGTGCATATTCTCTATGAAAAATTTGGAACTATACACATAATCATAAACTATAGGAAAAACAACTACAATTCCATCACCTAAAAGTAATGTGATTAATACATTAATGAATTCATTGTAGCCTTTATATATAAACATATGCACACTTTTCAAAACATAATTTTTTATAGACACTTAATAGCTCATCATAGATTTAACTATTCTTTTGTTCATTTCTTTTTATTTCTGTAAATGATGCAAACATAATCTTGTACATTTTTGTCTACAACTCTGAGGTATGTTTAGAGTAGACTCCTAGAAGAGAAATTACTGGTTCCAAACTATGTAACATTTGATACAGTCATTAAATTGGATATGGATCATTAAATTGCTTTGTAAAAAGTATCGGCAACTTATGAGAATGACCATCTTATCATACCTTTCTCCATTCCCTTGTATGGATGATTATGGTTTAGAAATTATTGCCAGTCTCAAGAGTGATAAATGATAATCCTTGTTATTGAAATTGCTATTTCTTTGTAACTGGATTTTAGTTTCTTTTCATGTTGGATATATTTGGCTCCTGGGAAAACTGACTTTCTCAATATAGCTTTCCTGTGGAGTTTAGATCACAGCAAATACACATTTTGGTTACCTGCTTAATGGCAGTTGTTAAAATCGCTATTCATCAAGACCTAAGATGAGTATTCTCATTGTAGAATTAACTTCCAAGAAATAAGAATAAATCTTGATTTGTTTAAAATCATAAATTATTATTACAACTTGAATATTACTATAACAAAAAACAATAACTTCAGTCTGTAGCTAACTTGTTTTTGTGGTTACTACATTACCTTTTGCAGTACTAAATAGTTCTCTCTCAAGTAATATTGATGAAGAAAAATGTGTGTTTACCTAGCTATAGTATAGGGTACCACTGATAGTCTTACAGTAAGTTATTAAACTTTTCTCTTTGATCGTAACTAAAAGACCTCTCTCCTCTTCAGTTTCTGGCTTGAAGATTGGATCAGTAGTATAATGCAGTTTTATTAAAACAGTCCCACAAACTGAAGCATTCTGATATTTTCTTTATTTGCTACTTTATACCATCACTTGAGAAAAATCTGTCTCTTTTAAACCTCGTGGAGCAATGTGTTTGGTTTTCCAGATAATAAAATTACTTCAGACTTTTCATCTGCATCTAAGCTTATATCACATGCACAATAATTTAGCATCTTTTCTGGAGTAGAATGATAGGATCTTTACAGCAGGAATCATGCAAAAAATACTTGCTCTCTCGGCATACGTGGTTGGTGATTTCTTTTTTTTATTTTTTTAAAGATTTTATTTATTTATTTGTTTGTTTGTTTGTTTGACAGAGAGAGACACAGCGAGAGAGGGAATACAAGCAGGGGGAGTGGGAGAGGGAGAAGCAGGCTTCCTGCTGAGCAGGAGCCCGATGCGGGGCTCGATCCCAGGACCCTGGGATCATGACCTGAGCCGAAGGCAGATGCTTAACAACTGAGCCACCCACGCGCCCCCATGGTGATTTTTTTAGCAGCTTTCTGCAAATAAATTATTTTCATGTGTTCAGTCAGCCTTTTTAACATGTACGAGTGCTATCATATTTTGCTTGAATCCTGATAAAGTAGTTCTAAAATCTCTTACATGTCATAAAATTTGTATTTGGCTGAAGAATAATTGGTCAGTCTACTATATCCCCACTTAGAGCCAGTTCTTCTCTGAATTATGTTCAGCCACGCTTACTTTCTATGCACACAACTAATAGAACATGCTTGCAATTTCTAAGTTATTCATGGCCTTCATTGTGTTTGTTCCTTTGTCAACGATAGTTGCATAGCATTTGTTTAAAATGGATTTTTTTTTTTGTCCTAGAAGTATTTTACCTTTTTTTTTTTTTAAAGATCTTATTTATTTATTTGACACAGAGAGAGAGCACACGTGGGCACACAGGCACAGGGAACAGCAGGCAGAGAGAGGGAGGAGAAGCAGGCTTCCCGCTGAGCAAGGAGCCCGATGCAGGGCTTGATCCCAGGACCCTAGGATCATGGCCTGGGCTGAAGGCAGATGCTTAACCGACTGAGCTACCCAGGTGCCCCTAGGAGTATTTTTCTAATCCAGTCCACTGTACTGTTTGTTGTGAGACCCAGCAAAATAGACAAGTAAAGCAGAAACTCTGCTGTCATACTTAAAAAGATTTCTGTCCAAATGTCTGATGTACAAGATGCAGAAATAGCATATTTAATAATAGCTTACTGTTTCGTGCACTGCAGAGTATAATTCATGGAAAAGTTTTTAGAAACGTTTTCTAAAAATTTTTGCTTGGGATTCACAGTTTTTGCAATATTCCTATACCTTCTGAATTTAACTACTAAAAATGTAATCTAACAATTATTTCGACCAGATTTTTGTATAAATTTTTAGTGTCATTAACACAAATCTATAAGGGATTGTTTTCCTAAAAATTCTTGTAAAATCTTGTTTTGAGGTTAGGGCAGTGACTCTAACCCTTATTTTCTTCATATCCTTTATATACCTCATTGTGTTTGGACTGAGTATGTTTATTGTGAGTGTTGTATATTTTAAAGTTTTTCCTTCCCTTAAAATTTTGGTTTAGCAAAATTGACATTCTGCTATTAATTCACCCTTAAATGATATGACGAATTTCCAAACAATTTTTTTCTTAAAAATATCATGGCCTAGGGCGCCTGGGTGGCTCAGTTGGTTAAGCCACTGCCTTCGGCTCAGGTCATGATCCTGGAGTCCTGGGATTGAGTCCCGCATCGGGCTCCCTGCTCAGCAGGGAGTCTGCTTCTCCCTCTGACCCTCCCCCTTCTCATGCTCTCTCTCTCTCTCTCTCTCTCAAATAAATAAAATTAAAAAAAAAAATCATGGCCTAAGTGCAATGAAATATTGTTCCTAAAAGTTATTTCATTTAATTTTATGCATTTTAATTCCCTAAATAAATGTTTTGGAGACTACAGTATTGATTTAATCTAGCTTTTGTTGTTCTGCCTGGTTTTATGTAGATTTGTATAAATATTTATTGGCTCAAAATGGATATAATATTGAAAGTGTTGACGTGGTCTGCTTGCTCCCAAACCCAGTGTCTCTAATTTAGCCTCCAGATCAGGGGTCATAAGGTACTATCTGACATCAGCAACAAATCATCTATAGAACCAATCAAGAGAAAGGGTTCTACTTGTCCAGGCCTTCTTGGACAACCAAAGGACTGGCAGCTGGGGTTTATCTTTTCCCTTCTGAAGGCTCAAGGGTTACAGCTTTATAGATAAGGTCAGTCCTGAT
The DNA here is from genome assembly GCF_054177405.1 of Leptonychotes weddellii. Lineage (NCBI taxonomy): Eukaryota > Metazoa > Chordata > Mammalia > Carnivora > Phocidae > Leptonychotes > Leptonychotes weddellii. The sequence continues at coordinate 62,979,265 of NC_138379.1, forward strand.
CATAAACTTGTGTACATTTGCACAAAATAGTAGAGTTAACCTATCCTTCCTTGCCTTAAATCCCTGGTGCTCACCTCTTTTCCATGCTAATAAGTGCCCTTTGCGGTATGTTGTCCCCCTTCCCAATAGGGTATTTCCCTCTGCATTAAAAACCTGTTCAGGCAGATATCCTTTCTCTTCATTGATTTTCTTAATTACACCCTGGAAACTGCTGCTGCTTCTGTTATCTTGATATTTTTAAGCCAAATCTCTTTCTGAAATTATCAAAGCGTCCTTTGCTTGCTTTAAATTCTCCAGCTTTAGATCTTTCACTTTCCTTTTGCTTTAAGACTTCCTTTTTCTTGGGTGCCTGGGTGTCTCAGATGGTTAGGCGTCTGCCTTCGGCTCAGGTCATGATCCCAGGGTCCTGGGATCGAGCCCCGCATCGGGCTCCTTCCTGCGCGGGAAGCCTGCTTCTCCCTCTTCCTCTCTCTGTCTCTCATTAATAAGTAAATAAAATCCTTAAAAAAAAAACAACTTCCTTTTTCTTGAATCATATTAGAGTTTATAGGTTATGTCTTTTCTTGTAGCAATTCTGCACCTACAGAAAAGCTGCATTTTCAATATGAGATAAAAGTTATTTTGCAAAAAGTGCAAAGTTTTCATGCCTGCTGTTGTAGCTGCAGCGATAGCTTTATAAATTCCCTTTTCTTTTTTTACAATTTCCTCACACTGGATTCATGGCAGGCAACTGCAGCTGCAGACCACAACCCACAGTGTATATCAAGCAGTGCAACTTTTTCTTGTAATGTCATGACTTGTCTCTGCTTCTTGGGAGCACTTCCAGTATCACTAGTGGTACTTTGTATGGGCCCCATGATGTTATTCAGAGTTTACGGTATTACTCTCATAAACACAATGAAAAATACACAAGAACCACGAGACAATCACTTTTTTTTTTTTTTTAAAGGTTTTATTTATTTGACAGAGAGAAAGACAGCCAAAGAGGGAACACAAGGGGGGGTGGTGGGAGAGGGAGAAGCAGGCTTCCTGCGGAGCAGGGAGCCTGATGCGGGGCTCTATCCCAGGACCCTGGGATCATGACCTGAACCGAAGGCAGACGCTTAACGACTGAGCCACCCAGGCGCCCCGACAATCACTTTTTGCCACCATATACAATTTACTGGAGAGTTGAATTGCTCACAAAGAAATGATTAGTGTCACACAGTGCTTTAAGCAGATATAACACTTGAGCTCACTGCGATAGCAACAGGATGTGGCTAAAAATTACAGATCCTGTACTACAGTTAATTTTATGCAGTTATGACTTAAATACTGAATCTTTATGTTTATATTTCTCTCGACTGTGAATGCCTTCCATGTTTGGTCTGTAAGTGCTTGTGTAAGTTTTGATAAATTTTAACTTTATATAAGAGATTTTTATGTATTTATGGCAGTAAATGATAAAATAGACTAGTACCTTACATAGATTTTATGCATTCATGGCATATCTAACTTTTCTTAATTTTTCAGTATTTCCAGGCTACATGATTCATCTGCTAGTTTTTTCAGATATTTGCAAATCTCCAAAATATTTTCCAATATGTTTACTGGAATAAACCCATGTTTAAGTGGATTTGCACAGTTTAAATCTGTTAAGGGTCAACTATGGTAGCTTTCATAATCATCATCATTTCACCTAAGAATTTTGACATATGAAATAACATAAGGAGATGTTTACTTAAAGTTACATTTGGAATGCTTACCCATATTTAAAAGTGAACATTCAGGCGTAATAGTAAATCCAGGTAATGTGCCCTTCCCCCACTTACTTGCTATTGTTAGCTTGGTGAGATGATAGCTGACTGAACAATCACATAATCATTGATTATGTACAAGTTTTAGGAAGTCAGAAATTATATTAAAGTAGTTCAGTGATTTGGCCTTCCTGAGGTTGAAGTCAAGCAGCAGATGTTGACTGAAAACCAAAGACAAATCTCAGTGCTTCCCTAAATGACCTTTGCTGTCTGTGACTTCTTAACTACTGGCTTTGTGAGTGCTTACACTGTTGTTTTACTGGAATTTCTTAACAAAACAACGATGGGGAAATGTGTGGGTAAGAATAGTGTGATCTGGTTTAAAATGAACCAACTTGCTAAACTTTCACTAACAATTTGATATTTTTCATATACACATGTGCTTGGTAATTGTGGGCATTTAAAAATACAACTCTTCTTATTTAATTTTATTTAAGTAGGAAAACATGATTTTAAGGCTGTTTTTTAGTTATCACTTTATTTCACAATTTCTAAAATTGTCTAAAATGTTATTAATTGCTAGCCAGATCCTCATTTGGCTGCTGAAGAAGAAGCTAAAAGATTGGAAGAACGACAAAAACAAGCAGCGCAGGAGAGAATGGAACAGTGTGAAAAGGCTCATGTACGGGGTTTCCAAGCAATGAAAAAGATCCATTTGGCTCAAGTAAGAATTCTGACTGGGACCGCTGCTGGTAGACGGACTGAAAGACTAGGACTAACTGATTAGTATAAATGGTTTCAAAGTACAGAGGTATGAAGAATGGGAAAATAACAGTCTTTGATTCACGTCATTTCAAGTTTCCCGACTTTTACCTCCTGTTTGAAATTCAGGTTGGGTGCAGCAATTCTCAGGGTATATTGCTGTCTAAAAGTTTTTGTAATGATGAATTTATTAAAAGTTTAGTATTTTCATCAGCCAGAAATGGCCTGAAAAGAAATTAATCACTTTTCTTATTTAATGAATTGCATTTGTACTCTGCAAATTTTAGGATTCTGTTTATTAAATATTTACTGAGCAAAGCACTTGTTGGCTTTGTAGAGTATTGATTCAAAGGTAGAGTCATGATCCTGGCTATCAGGGAGCTTTGAAAAATTGTGTCATAGGGCCATACAATACGTATTATGAAAATTGGCTTTATAATTTTAGCTTCTGTCACGCTTATTCAGTGAGTGTTTATCCTGAAACATAGCATAAAAATGATTCATTTTTGAAGTCAGACCATTTCTTCTGTATTTGACTAATGCATCTGGATGTTTCAAACACTCAATGTGAAGAGTGAGTTTTTAATTTCTGTGGGAATTAAAGGTCTTAAAGTTCGTTGGTATAATTTTAACTGATTTATAAGTGACCTTCCTTAAATTTTTAGATTTTATAAACTGGGAGTAAATTATGATTAAAATAACTGATTGTCTGAATTATTACCAGTAATTATCATTTAAGATTTAAACTGATAGAAAAAAGTGTGAAAAGCAATTATAAACTGAACGCATTCTTCCATAAATCAGAGTGTTTAGTGGTTAAGAAGGTGGACTCCACAGTCCGCCTGGAATTTTCTCCCTTCTTCACTGCTTAGCTGGTTGACCTCAGCAAGTTACCTAGCATCTCTGAATTCTGTTTTATTGTCTGTTTTGTGAGGATTAAATGAGTTTAGTAAAGCCCTTAGAATTGTGCCTGGAACTTAAAGGCTCACAGCAAATGTCAGTGGTGATGGTAGTTGTTATTATAAAATAACTCAAATAGAATAATATGCCATACTTTCAGTGAGCCAGAAATCATATATTCAGATAATGTTGAAGTTAATTTAATGAAATCGTTTGAATCTTAATATAAAAGAAATGAATTTATAAAACTTCATATAAGAATAAGTAGTGTTTATATTATCATTTGGCAAACACTATTACACGGGCTCTCTGCCTTTTGACTTAGTGTCTCTTACGTGAGAATGGTCATCAAAACATGCAATCTCACCACTGGTAGAGGATTTCCTTTTCCCCGGGGGAGCCTTTTTGCTGCAGACCCCATTGTGCCTTGGGATCTTGTTTCCTGCTAGAGTCTGTTGTAACTAGTATTTGGCCTCTACCTGCTTCTCCAGTACTATCTTTTCTCCTTGTGCATACCCTTTCTACCCATACCCTAGAGCAGTGTATTCTCCCCGAATGCCCCGTACCTTCATCTCCATCCCTCTGTGCTCCAGCTACTATTTCTTACTTGTACTCCTTCTCCTTCACCCACTTCTATCTGGCTAAATCCTCAACTAAGGGGATGAGAGGTCTTCCCTTATCCTTCCTCACTATCCTTCACCACCAAAATGTAGTTAGATAACCTCACTAAAACACTGTACTTAAACTTTCATATTAGCCAGACCTTTTAAGGTTAAAGAAGTACATTCAGAACCCCTTTCATCATGGGGATTTGTGAGCGTGTGCAGTAACAAGAAATATCTGTTAAGCCAGTCACTCTGGATCGTGGTCCTTGCCTGGGACTGTTACGTACATCCTGCTGGCTGCAGGGAGAACTGGAACAAAGTACACTGCAGGAGCCACGGCAGCTCATAGAGACTGTCACTTCACAGCCATCCTGAGAAAGGAGATCTGTAACCAGCAGACAATTTGGAAACTTTGTGGCCGACCTATCCTTCCGTAATGCTAACATAATACTAATTACCTGCATGTTGATCTCTAGGCTAGGAGTGAGATTGTGTTCCTAGCGTCTCACGTGGTACCTGGCTTTCAGTAAATGTCTTTGAATGAACAGTTATGTCTTTTTGTGGCAGAAACAGGGAAGGGGCAGGGAGAAAACTCCAGGCCTTGTTCCTCATGATTTCTCCACTTTTCCCTTCCTGTTAATGTCACTGTCTAAAGTCTGTGACCGAACTGTTGTTGATTAAGTCCCTCTGTTCTTGAAGACTCAGGAGAAACTAATGAAAGAACTCAAACAGCTCCACCAAGAGGACCTGGCACGTAGGAGACAGACTGTAGCGCAGATGCCACCACAACTAGCTGAGCTTCCGTACAAACGCAGTGAAATGAAAGAAGACTGGCAGAGAGAGCTGGAATTTGCCTTTGAAGACATGTACAACGCAGACAGGAGTAAGACTCTTTCACTTGCCGTAAGCTTTCAGCAGTGCTTCTAAGTGTTTTGCTGGGGGAATACATTTGTATTGACAAAGCAGTTTTTATGTTGGGATGAGTTCTTGGTTTAAAAGTGGCCCTCATATTTTAGACTTAGAAATGATAATGGCCTTTCATGGGACGCCTGGGTGGCTCAGTCGGTTAAGCATCTGCCTTCAGCTTCAGGTCATGATCCCGGGGTCCTGGGATTGAGCCCTGCATCGGGTTCCTTGCTCAGCGGGGAGCCTGCTTCTCCCTCTGCCTCTGCCCCTGCTTCTGCTTGTGCTCACTGTCTCTCTCTCTGACAAATAAATAAAATCCTAAAAAACAAATGGCCTTTAAAATTTTATGCTCAAGTTCTTTTTAGTCATTTCAGAATGGAAACCTATCTCTCTCTTTCTTTACTGAGAAGTGAAAGGAAACCTGATTTTGCACCTCGAACCAGAAACTTTGCCCACTGTGACTGATCAGATCCAAGATGAAGAACTGGACCTTTCAATGGAACAAGAAAGTGTAGGAGAAACTGAAAACATTCCAGTGACAGAAGCTGAAACAATATGTTCTAGTGAAGCAGACGGTAAAAACAACTTCTGAGCTGAATATTACCATATTTCATAGAAAAAAAATGCTAGTAATTTGCCAACAGGAAAATCTGGTCTAATTTTAGTGCAAACAAATGACTAAAACTAATGGGAGTGATGGAAGAAAGAAGCCATGTTTTTAGATTTTCCATCATTAAAGATCCTTTTCATATACATAGGAGGAAAGTCATTTTGTTCACATGTACATATAGTCTGAAGATTTTTAGGTTAAGTTAGATGCCCAATTCTGAATTTCTTTGAAGGCTCAGCATTATCTTTAGACTTCATCAAATCAGCAAAGATCCTGCTATGTTAATTACTGCTAAGTACTTCATGAACAATAATGAGTAACACAAACTTCAGTCTCTCTTCTAAACTTCACCTCTCTGCCCACCATTCTTAATTCTTTCACTTGGCTGTCTCACAGCTACTTAAAGCTCCCTGTCTGACTATACATTTAAACCTCCCTTGTCTTCTTCATGTTAGTGAATGATACCACAGTCTGTAATTGTCTTAAGCCAGACCAGTGAACATTACCTGTAACACCTCCCCCTTTACTTCACGTCTCCTTAGAGACCAAGTTCTCTTTATTTTAATCTCTCCCCCTCCCCTGCCACCTACTAATACTGCCTTTGTTCAAAACCACTCAAGCTTTCTTATAAATCTTTATCCTATACTGTGGATAGGTACCCCTTTGAGGTTCCAACTCTATGTGGGTCTCCTGTTCAACTCCTCGGGTGAGACTCCTATTAGACTCTACGTTCTATCACTGTCTCCTATGTCCACACTGCTGTCTAACAGTGTAAGGTTACTGTGGTTTGTCAGAAACATCAGAAGATGGGTTTAAGGTTCACTTCCTTCCAGAATTCCCAGTTATACTTTCTTTCTAGCCTCTGAAGAATCTTTGATTTCCTTACCAGATCAGCAGTGCCTTTAAGGAAGATAGTTTTACTGTTTCATCCAGCGTTTTCAGTTTTTTAATTGGGAGTATTATTCAGATCTCTAGTTTGTCAGAGTTGTAATTCTTGCCTTATCCAAAGGGACAGTTACTTTTCAGCTCCTGCTAATCCCATTTGGAATTGCTCAATGTTGCCAGCTCTCTTGATTTTTCAAAAGAATGTAGGAATCCCATTGATTCAAAAAATCCTTTTTTAAAAAATATTGGCAACAAATTTAATTTCTTAAATATGAGTGCGTCACAGACTAATGATGATTGAAAGAAGCCAGGCAGAAAAGAATACCTAAATATAATTCCATATTTATGAAGTTAAAGTAAACAGACAAAACTAATCTGGTCTTGAGATTAGAACAGTGGTTATCTTTAGGGGTGTACTGAGTGGGAAGGGGCATGAGGGAGCTTTCTAGGTGCTCGTAATGTTCTACATAATGATCTGGATGGTGTTACATAGATACATGTAAAACTCTGAGCTCTACTCTTAGCTTTTGTGTGCTTTATTGTTTGTAAGTTAAAATTAAAAAGTTTTTAAAAAAGTATGTCAGGCAAAACTGCAGTTCGCCAGTTTTCAACTTTAATGGATTTCTTAAATTTTATTCCTTGATTAAGCCAGAGAACCATGTATTTACAGCACAGTTTTGTCTCCTTAGAGAATTGTTTGTACTATGCTGAGTTTTGGTGTTGTACCACCAACCCATAGGGAAGAATGTTTGGGGAAATAACTGAAGAATTTTCTTTTTAACTGAAAGGGATCTCTTTATGAAGATAGGCGGGAAAAATTTTCTCCAGATAGTACCAGGAATAATTTGGGAACACCTGATTGGCTTTTAAGGTTATAACTAGTAACGTTTTCCTCTGTAGCTTACTAAGAAGTACAGACCCATATTTGGGACCCTTCTCTAGGATAGAGTATAAAGTCTTACAGAACATTTTGAATGCTAATCTCACACAGGTTAATTATGTGATATGCATTCTGTCATCATTAGGAAGCAGAATAAACCTCTCCGTGATAAATTTTAAGCTTAAAATCGGTGTTGCATGCATATTGTTGGAAAATAGTTGAATTTTGGTGCCTTTATTTAAATTTAAATTGAAAATTATTCCTGGTTATAAAATTGCAATTGGGGTCAAATATAATTGTACGTTCTGTTAAATTATAAATGAAAAATATGGAGGAATATAAAGTTGTGCTTTTTTCTTAACTAGTGTTTGTGCGGTTGTTAAGTAAAATGGAATAATTTGCTTGGTATATAACAGGTCCTGAGTAAGTTTTTTTTCTTTTCTTTTAGTTCCCCTGGCAATGAAGACCCACCAGGTCCCTTCAAAAATTCTTTTTAAAAAATTATTAAATAAGATTCGAAGCCAAAAATCTCTCTGGACAATTAAATCCACATCTGAGGATGAAAGTGAAGTGATTACAACTCTTAGTGAAACCGAGAGTAAAGCACCAACAGTCGAATCAGGAGCAACTGTTGGTGAAGAGAGAACATCATCTTCTGGGCAGGAACAAGGTGGTTCTCTCCAGAAGTCTCATTTTGTAGCACACCTTTCTAAGTTGTTCAAAAATATGCTTATTCCTGAAACATCAAAGAATAGTGGTCAAAAGGAAGAAAATGCTTAAAGCCCATAGTGCTGCTACTTCAAGGCAGTAAATGTTTAAAAACCTTCACGAACCTTCTTCTAGACACACTTTAACGTAGTAGTATTATTTATACATGGTTGACCCTTGAAAAATGGGTTTGAACTGCATGGGTCCAATTATATGCTTGGTTTTTTTGCATAAACAGAAGATTTTTTGAAGGTTATGACAGTTCAAAAAAACAAACTGCACAGCCTAAAGTTACAGAAAAAATTAGAAAGGTATTTTAAGAATATAGTATGTAATACATATAAGATACAAAATATGTGTTAATCAACTGAGTATGTTATTGGTAAGGCTCCCAGCCAACGTAGGCTATTAGTAAAGTTTTTGGAGAGTCAGAAGTTGTAAGTGGGGGGTTTGGCTTCTAACTCTGGCATTGTTCAAGGGTCAGCCGTATATATTAGTAATAGTCCAATGTAACTGATGAATCAAAATTAACCAGTTTGTTATTGTTAAAACATTTAGCCAGTTTCTAATTTTTCTTGTTATTTTTTTGTGCTATTGTGAGCATCCTTTTAGTAGTCTTTGCGTACATCTTTATTTCCTTAGGAACAACTCTTGAAAGAATTCCTGAATCAAAGAATATGAACAGGTTAACAGCTTTTGAATACATTGTATTGTGTGTTTATTTCACATTGCCACCAGAAATTTGGTTACTTTGTCACTCTTAAAGAAGTTTTTTTGGTAGATGAAAGGCTGTGAAATAAATTTCCAGAAGTTATAAAGGTCAAGCCAGAACATTATGTGGACTTACAGACTAACAGATGAGTCGTGATGATGTAATTCCTCTTTCGTTTTTTTTTTTTCTTAGAGTTTTATCTTCTGTATTTTTTAAAAATATGATTGGATTTGTATGGAAGTATTTTGCTACCAGGCTTCTGAAAGAAGTGACATACAGTCTATGTCTAGATTTTGGACTTTATCCTAAGTACAACAGGAGATCTGGAACTAATTTCTTCACTTGACCTCTTGACACCACCCTCTCAGTTTTCCTACCTTAGTGGCTCCTCCTTTTTGATTTCTTTTGCTGCTGTTCTCATCTCTACAACCACTAGTCATTGCTCCCAGAGCTTGTTTCTCAGATCCTTTCACACTCCCTGCTTGAATGCTATTGTCATGACTTTACATTATCATCTTTATTCTGATGACATCTGAGTGTCTTTCTAGCCTTGACCTCTCCTTTGAACTCCACTCATTTACTTAAATGTCTATTTGACATCTTATAATCACATCTTAAACTTTTCCGAAAGTGAACTCTTAATATCCCTTCTCACCCTCCCCTTGCTTTTCCTACATGCTTCCACATTTCAATAAGTGGCAATGAAATTCTGTCGCTCAAGTTGAAAAGCTTGGTGTTCTGGTTCCCATTCTTTATATCCTACATCCAAATCATTGCCAATCCTGTTGGTCTCATTTCCAAACCTATCCACACTCCAGCCAGTTCTCACCACCTACCATCCTAGTTTAGGCTATGTTTCTTGTCCATTGTAAATTCTTGGCATTGGCCTCCTAACTGGTCTGTCTTCAGATTTTGCACCTCCCTGCTACGATCTAGTCCCAGAATCTTCTTAAAACACAAATCACGGGGATTAACATAGGAATAAAAAATAAATAAATAAACAAAACACAAATCACCTCTAGTCATTCCTCGGGGAAGGCTTCCAACAACTACCCAATTCATTCGGTTAAAACCAAAGTACTTACAGTGGCATCAAAGCCTTGTATAATACATACACATATATACCCCTCTCCCACCATTTCTTTCACCCTCACTTTCTCTAACTTCATTTTCTCACACACCTCCCTCCCAAACTACTCACCATAGGCATTGGCTTCCTGGCTGTTCCTCGAACATAGCAAACATGACTTACATGGCCTTTGCAAATTGCTGGTCTTTTTGGCTGGGGAGCTCTTGGATATTTCTGTGCCTCACTCACTTCCTTCAGATACTTGCTGAGACATGGCTTTCTCAGTGAGGCCTTCTCTGTTCACTCTATATAAAATGACAAGTTTTGGGGCACCTGGGTGGCTCAGTCTTTAAGCTTCTGCCTTTGGCTCGGGTCGTGGTCCTGGGATCCTGGGATCGAGCCCCACATCTGGCTCCCTGCTCAGCGGGAAGCCTGCTTCTCCCTCTGCCTCTCTTGCTGTGTCTCTCTCTGTCAAATAAATAAAATCTTTAAAAAAATAATAAAATGGCAGGTTTCTACACTCCTCCTCCTCCTCCTATAGCCTTCACTCCCGATCCCCTTTACCCTGCTTTTTCTCCGTAGCTCTTACCTTCACTCCTTCCGTTGCTCTTACCAGCACCTCCTGGACCATAAATTTACTTCCTTGGTTTAGTTGCTTCTTGACCCTTTCTCCACCCTGTACATCCTTCAGTTCCATTGAAGAGAGGAACTAGGTTTTCTTCATTGCTGTATCCCCAGGGCAAGACCAGTGCCTTGAACATAAAAGATGCTCAATTAGTATTTGCTGGATTGAGTAGCTTAAAACAAGAGTGGTTTGGAAGTCAGATGTAGATATATTTAAAGCCATGGGCATAGAAGAACTCTTCTAGGAGAAAGAATTTGGTGAGAAGAGGTCTTATGACACCATTTGAGGGACTCCACCATTTATAAGATGACTAAAGAAGGGGCAGACAGCAAAGGTGGTAAAAAGGAGTGGCCGACAAAGTAGGAGAGAATGTGGTTTTAGAATTCAGTAAAAGGAGGCTCTTTCATCTTCAATCCATAACCACGTTATTTTTTAAAAGGCCCTGTACGAGTTGGCTTTCTTCAGCATAATCTTGCTTCATTCATTCTCCCATTTGTCTGACTACATCTCCTATTCATTCCTACCTCCCCACCTTCTTTACCTGGCTGATTCCTTCTTACCTTTCAGATGTCTGCCTAAATGTCATTTCCTAAGACAAATCTTACCTGAGCCCCTAGTCTAATTTAGATTCTCCTGTAATACTCTACTGAATAATCCTTTCTTTCTCTTATATAGCACTTACCAGTTACTAGTTTTGTAATTTTTTCTTAGGATGATTAATGTTTCTGTCCCCCCACTTGCCCTGTAAAACCTCCTTTAGGCCTTTTTAAAATTTGCTACTGTATCCCCAGCATGCAGCACATAAGTAGGAGCTGTATAAATGAGTGAGTGAATGAATGAATGCTTGATGCAGAGTTTCTGACTACCCTGATACGGTCCAAGAAACTGCTTTAACTTCCTTCTCTGTTCTGATTTCAGAAATAAGAAAAATCCTATCTAAAAATGGCAGGGATACATTCCTTAAGCTTCTCTTTAAACTTAGGTGTCTTGCTTTGTCTATCCTTCTTTGCTTTTTCCTAGTGTTTGAAACTGTCAGTAAACCTTTTTAATCAGTTCTTCATTTTTTTCCTTTTGGTTCACAATTTTAGTCTCCCATCTGTCTTCTGGTACTAGGCTCAAGTTTAATGGATAAAATATGCAGTCATCTGGAACAAGACTGGATCTTAACTAAATATGACAGATGAACCAAAATTGAATTGTTAATCCAAATGCAGGTTTTGTTACTTTGTTCAGATTTAGGCTTACAGTGATAATATGTTCCTAATAATATATCTACTACAGTTGCTGAGAGTGATACTCTAACAGTTGACTCTGGACCACTTACTAGTGAAGAGAAACCACTTTCATTGGATATAGACTCTGAAAAGGAACAAGGTATTTCTTTTTTATCACATTCTCAAATTAAAGTTGCTCAACTTAACATTTTTTTCCTAATAAAATTACATATGTGGTAAATGAATAAAGAGAATTACAGCATTGTCAGAATTCTAAATTATTGAAACTAATTTTTGTTTTAGGAATTCTCTTAGAAATAAAGGAGGCTCAGCCTATCACAGCTGTAGCTCAGAGTTCAGTTCTACTTCATCCTCAAGAAGAAGCAGCCAGAATTAGAATGGCAGCAAGGCAGAAACAGGTAATCTGAAATTTTTATTTTTAGAGGTTTCTTTCTTCCCCTAGGTTCTATAATTTTGTGTGATCAATGAAATTTGTCTTACTGTCTGGCTGCTTTTGATACTATTTCTTCTGTCTTGTTTTATTCATTCAGCTGATAGAAGATACTTCATCTTTGCTTGTACTACTCATTTGACCCTTACTGCATTCTGTTTTGTATTTAATACTTTTGTTAAAGACAGAGACTATCTTTTTTGAAAATTCTATTTACTTCACAGTTTCTGGTGCAATGCTTTGTACATAGTAAGTGTTCAATAAATATTGGTTGAGTTCAGCTAGGCTTTATAACCTCAAAAGTTTTTTTGAAAAATAGTATTTCAGAAGAAAAATTGTTAATTCAACCTCCTTAACTATAATTTTGGTCCCATTTGCTTTAATACAAGATTTTTTTTTAACACAGATTTCCTTGAAAGATGTTAATTGTCACTAAGCTAGTTTATAGTCATAGTTTTTATGAAAATACAGCTGGGAAGTAAGAATTCTGTAAACCAGTATTTCTTCTCAGATGAGTGTTTTCTAATCAGTATTCTAAAGCAGTATTGTCCAGTAGAGCTTTCTCTGGTTATGGAAATGTTCCATATCTGTGTCCCGTTATGGTACCTCCTAGCTGCATGGGCTATTGAATACTTGAAATATGACTAGTATAACTGAGTAACTGAATTTTCAGTTTTATTTTAATTCATTTAAATTTTAAGAGTCACATGTAGCTAGTAACTATTGTATTGATAGTGTAGTTCTAGAGGTACTACAGAACTGTAAATGGTCTAAGTTCAGTGGCTCCCATGAGTGAGGGGAAAGTAGGGAAGATGCAGACAAGAACTCAGCTGTAGCCACTCTTGCCTGAAGGAATAGGTAAAATACCAGATTGAGACATTTTTTATTTTGAAAACAAGATCATTCTTCATTATCTGTAGCAGAAGTGTTCCTCTTCATAAAATTTCCCATATATTCCTTGTTCTACTTATTCAGTAAATATTTATGTGTCTGCTGCTTCAACATCGATGGAATATGGGAACATGCTAACTGAAAGAAGGCGGTCACATAAGAGCACATATTGTATAATTTTATTTATTTTAATATCCAGAATAGGCAAATACTTAGAGACAGCAAGTAGATTAATAATTGATAAGGTTGAGTCTGGTGGAAGGATGAGGGGAAAGCAGGAAAGAGGAATGGCTGCTAGTGTGTATGGGATTTCTTCTTGGGGTACTGAAAAAGTCCTAAAATTAGTTTGTGGTAATGTTCGCACAACCCTGTGAATATATAAAAAGGCTGAAGTAAATACTTTGAATGGGTGAATTTTATGGTATGTGAAATATTTCTCAATAAAGCTTTAGAAAAAGTTTAAAAATATATATATTTATGTGTTACGTGTGTTCTAGGGACTGTAGTAGGTACTGGATTTAGCACACGACCAGTCAGACTAGTCCCTGTCCTTAGGAAGCGTGGAGCTCCTCTGACATGTTCTAATTATTTGGATCTCTGTGTGTTTGTGTGTGTGTGTGTGTGTGTGTGTGTGTGTGTTGGTGTAATACTAGAGTTTATGTGTCAGCCCTCTGCCATTGTCTTCCCGTCTGTTTCACACCTGACAGAAGACACAGAATGTTGCTCATATATTATTTGGCCTCTAGATAACTGCATTCCTTTATGGGTATGCCTAAGAAGTCAAATTATTTGTGAGGCCTTGATATTTAATTTCTTCAGTCATTTTTCTTGCTGAGAACACTGTAAATTTAAAGATGCAAAAACAGAATTTGGCTGAGCATCATTTGCTGCTTCTCTGGAGGTGGGTCTTGAGTGGTGAGCAAGGTTTCACCGTGCTCCCACAGGAAGTGGGGACAGTTAATGTGTTTATTTTTTCCTTCCCTGTCTTTTTCTCCTTCCTCCTTTTCCCATCTCACCCTCTTCCTCCCTCTGGCAGGGGCAGTAACAGATAAAACATTACCACTTTCTTCTCAGGTAACTGGTATTCTTGGTGATGAGATCGGTTTCTTGTCAATGTAATTCATATAAACTTTTCTTTTGTCTGAGTTTGTTGTTAATAGATGGCAGTATTTTTGTTACTTAGATAATGGAAATAGAAGAGCAGAAGCAAAAGCAGTTGGAATTACTTGAACAAATTGAACAACAGAAGTTAAGATTAGAAACTGATTGCTTCAAGGCTCAGCTGGAAGAAGAAAAAAGGCAAAGAACACAGCAGACTGGGGTAGGATGCAGGAAATTTCATCCCTACATAGGTTGTTGGGGGATAAGAAAATATGAGCAGTCGTAGCATTCAGGAAAGTAAAATGCATTTCTAATTTTTATTTGGTAATTTTTTTTCTTTTAACACTGTGTGTGCATATATAGGTAGATAGAGATACATGTATATGTGAGCTTATACAGACCTAATGGCTTTCATCTTTCAGTTTCTAAAGGGTACCAGTATATGTGACCTTGATTTATAAATAATGTGTGTGTTGAGCTCTTGGACTTGGCACTAAAGGAGAATGGTGGATTACTTCATTTCTTAATAATGGAAGTGCCAGTCTTTTACGAAAAATAAAGCTGTATGAAAGTTTACAGTTGTAGAACTTCAGTTTATATAAAATACTTTAGTACTTGTTTCTGGATTTGCCTTTTAATTAGTAGCTTTGTCTTTTATTAGGTTGGCACTGCTCCAGCACCATACAGTGTAACTTCTGATGAAGATAATCATAGGCAGATGATTCGTAACTATCAACATCAGCTTTTACAGCAGAACAGGTATTAGCTAGGGTACAATTTATATGTGATATACTGTGTGGCTGCCTCTTCAGGATTTATTTGTTTTATATGAAGATCTAATCAGGATTCCCTTCGAACTACAGTATATAAGTTTCCCAAAGAACAATATGAATGTTGTTCTTTTTCCATCATGATAATGGCCAAACCTAAATTGCTATTTGTTGAATTTAATGTGTAGACACTTGAGAATATAGGGCATTTTTTTCATCAAGAAAGAATAATCTTTGGTTTTTTGTGCTTGTTTTAGGTTTCACAGACAGTCTGTTGAAACAGCCAGGAAACGATTACTCGAATATCAGACTGTGTTAAAAGGAAAGTACTCATCCGGGTTAGCCACTTCATTGATACCTGATTCTGTTATATCAGTACTGCCACAGAATTCTCAAAGACCCACTGTTATATCAGAGCATTGGGATCAAGGTCAGAGACCCAAGTTGAGTCCTAACAAATATCAACCTATACCATCCATACAGATCTCCAAATTAGAACAAGATTATTTTCAGGTTCCAAGAGAAAGTCTCTTTCCACAAAGACAGGTAGAAACAGACAAATTAATCACTTCAGATGTTTTAGCCAGGCAGTCTTTGGAATCGCAGGAACAACCTAAGCAACTCTCGCAGAGTGAAGTACAACAGAGAGACTATAAATTGGTTCATAAAGATTCTCATACACTTTCAAAGCCTTTGTCACATGATAGGCTGCTAATAATACAGGATCCTAAAGAAATAGCTGAAATATCTAGGGCAACAACTTTTCAAACTTTAGATCCCCATCAAAGGTTCTCAGAGAACAAGGAAAGTATACCCTCCATCCTAACTGAACGTTCTTCATTCCAACCACTGTCAGCTGAGCATGCTTTTAGTTCTCTGCCTGCTGCAGTTGGATCTGGAAAAATCCAGGAATCCTTTTCAGCCATGAGCAAAAGTGCAGTTTCTGTAAGTCATTCTGTAATCAGCCAAATGCAGGATAAGTCTTTACCAACCTCAGAGAATATCACAGCCCAGCTGGGTAATTTGAAGGCTCTCCAAGAACAGTTAGACCTACAGAAGGAAGTTCTTCGGTCAAGACAGGAAGCTCAGGAACGATTGCTTTTGTACAAACAGAAAGAATTGGAAGGACAAACTGGCCTCTCTGTCTCCCTTCCATTAGTATCTCTGGATTCAGTTGCCACACTGCCTTCTGCCAGAGCTGCATCGGGGAGAATCCAGGAATCTTCTCCAACCAGGGATGATACTGCAGTTCCCTCAGGCCATCTTGGGCTCCCACGACTTCCGGATAGGCTTTTGAGTTTTTCACAGCCTGTCTTATCACAGCAAGATAATTTTAAATTTCTCCAAGAACAGTTAAATATTCAGAGGGACAGCCTTCAGGCGAGGCGAGAAGCCCAGGAAGTATCATGTGTACATAAACAGAGTGAATTGAATGGAAGAATATGGTCTGAACAGACTGCACCCCCTTCTCTCCCTTCTCACATAGTTCAGCATACATTTACTTCACTACTTTCTGCTGGCACTCATTCTAGAGAGATCCAGGAGCAGTTTTCATCTGAGAGTGCGAAGGGACTTCTCTCAAGCCAGTCTGAAGACCAAAAATCTCAGGTTGGGTCTTTGAGTTTCCTACAGCAGTTCCTACCTCTGCATGATAGTTTGCAGTTGCTCCGAGAACAGGTGACTACACAGAGGGATGCTCTTCAGGCCGGGCGGGAAGCCCAGGCAGAATTGCTTTTGCATAGACAAAGGGATTTGGGAGACAGTAAGTCTGGGCAAATGAGTTCTTCACTTCCACCAGCGGTTTCTCCGTCTTTAGTTACTTCACAAACTTCTGCTAAAACTGAGCCAAGAAGAATTCAGAACTTTTATTTATCTGAAAAGGAGAGTGTTCTTCCCTCCAGTCATCCGGTAATCCCAGCATTTCAGGATGAGCCTCATGGTTTCCCACAGCATAACCTGCCACGGCAAGAAAATTTGACAGCACTTGAAGAACAGTCACACACACACAGGGTAATGCTTGGTGCTGAACAAGAAACTCGGGAATTTGTACACAAACCACATGAATTAGAAAAAACAGTTTCTTCTGAACAGACTGGCACCTCTTTATCCCTGTCCCAGGTAGCTGAGTCTGAAAGATTCCAGGAATTTATGCCAATCAAGAGTGACAGTACAGTTCCCTTAAGCCAGTCTAAGATTCTGAGATTTCAGGAAAGACTTCTGGGATTTTCACAGCTTAGCTTGGAGGAACACCAAGAATGGCTGCATACAGAGAAGGCGGTCCTTCATTTTAGCCAGAAAACCCAAGGAAATGTATCTTCGGAACAAACTGACTCCTCATTCAGACCCCAGGTAGGACAGCCTTCATTTACTTCGTTACCTTCTGCTGAATCTGGTACAACACAGGAGCCTCCTTCAACAGAGAGTGATGGTAAAAATCTTTCAAGCCATCTTCAGATCCCACAATTGCAGGATAGGCTTTTGAGGATATCACAACTTATTCGGCCTCAACAAGATAATTTGAAGGCGCTTGGAGAAAGGTTAGCTACACAGAGAGAAGCTATCGTTCAATCTAGACAGGAAGCTCAGGAAGAATTACTTTTGCACAAACAGAGTGAGTGGAAGCAAAGAATAGCTCCTGAGCAGGTTGGCTCCTCTTCCTTCCTACCCCCCGTTATACAGCATTCATTTGCTTCATCACCTCTTAGTGAATCCGGAAGAATCCAAGAACCATATTCAACTAAGAGTGATAATACAGGTTCCTCAAGACATTCTGAGACACCAGGATTGCCTGATGGGCTTTTAGGTTTATCACAGCCTATTTTACCTCAGCAAGATCACTTGATTGCACTTCAACAGGAACACTTGTGTGCACAAAGAAATTCCCTTCCGTGTGGCAAGAAAACCCAGAAAGAATTGGTTTTGCCCAGACAGTATAAATTTGAGGAAGAGTTATCTTCTGAGCATTTTGTCCAGCATCCCCAGGGTGATTTGAAAGTACTTCAAGAGCAGTTAGAAATACAAAGGAAAGCCATTCGGTCTAGACAGGAAGTTCAAGAAGAAGTACTTTTGCAAAGACTAAGTAAATTGGAGAAAAGGGTATCATCTGAGCAGATTAGCTCTTCATCATTATCCCAGGGAGCACCGCCTGTTGCTGACTCTGAAAGAATCCAAAAGCCTCTTGCAACCAGAAGTAACAGTACTGTTCCCTCAAGTCATCCTGAGATCCCAACATCCCAGGATAGACTTTCAAGTTCATCACTACCTGTTCTGCCTCTGCAAGATACTTTGACAGCACAGTTGGACTTACAGAGGGAAGTGGTGCATTCTAATGAGAAGGACCGAGAAGAACTGCTGTTAAACAAACAAACAAAATTGACTGAAAGTGAATCTGCCGAGCATGCTATTCCCTCTTTGTTTTTACCCACAGAAAGCGAGCATTCATTTATTCCACTGCCTTTTGCTGAAGTTAAATCTAAAAACCATGGTGAATTGTATTCATCTAAGAATGAACATGCAGCTCCCTCAAGCAATTCCATGATCCCCAGATTTCAAGATAGACTTGTGTGTTTTTCACAACCTGTCTTAACTCAGCAAGATAACCTAGGACTTCAGAAGCAGCTGGATCTACAAAAGAAAGTTCTGCAATATAGCCAAAAAGCCCAAGAAGAATTGCTTGTACAGAGACAAACAACATTGCAGCAGCAGATACAGAAACATCAAGAGACCTTGAAGGATTTCTTTAAATATAATCAGGTATGTATTAAACTTGAATACCTAGAAATTAAATTAATAGAGGTAACCCGACTCAGACAAGCTAGATATTTTTTTTAATCTCAGGCCTAAATAAATTCTCAGTTATTTGAGAATAAATGGTTTGACCTTAACTGCTTTAATTTTCTACCTTAAACACTGGAAATTAAAACATAAAAATTGACTCTACCTTGCATGGTGTTTATGAGGTTAATAGTTGTTTGAAGCCCAACTTATTTCAGCCTTAGTTTGACATAGCCAAATGCAAACACCCTTAAAAATGCAGATTGCCATTTGAAGTTTTTTTATAAAGGCTTTGAGCTTACCATGAGATTAAATTGCAAGGGCACTTGGGTGGCTCAGTCGGTTAAGCATCTGCCTTCGGCTCAGGTCATGATCCCGGGGTTCTGGGATCCAGTTCCCTGTCGGGCTCCCTGCTCAGCGGGGGTTGGGGGGTCTGCTTCTCCCTCTGCCCCTTCCCCTCCACTCGTGAGCACATCGGGCACGCTCTCTCTCGCAAAAATAAAAATCTTTTTTAAAGAAAGATTAAATTGCAAAATAATTAGCAGAATTTCTTTTATGCAAATAGCAAGTCTTGTGCTTTCTGTATAGCACTTTGTCGACATTTGTATTTGAATCAAAATTAGTACCACCTTTTTCCGTTAGTGACAATATCACCACCTGTTCTAAAACTGGCATGATTTTAGGCTGATGGGCAGTTAGACATGCTCTTTGTTATTGAGTTGGTGAGAAGACTCTGGCACGGTCACATTGACATTCATGGTTTCTCTGTAGGGGAGATGAGTATATTCTCCTGAATGTGAATCTATCCATTTTATTTTAATAGGCCACTTCCTGAATCTGTGATTTAGCCTAAATTGAATTCTATAAATCCTTTGACATTCAAAAGAAGCCTGAGTTGAGTTCATGAGAGCTTTGAGTTGTAGGAATTTCCTGCTCATTTTAAGGAAAAGTAATGAGGAAAGAAAAGCAGGGAAGAGTACTCAAGTATAATGTCTTACTAAAAGACACAGTAGAGGCTAAGTTTTTAAGTCCAAGCCCTGTGAAAGGCCATACTTTTCAATGGAAGTATCACCTTTTCTGTATTAGAAGCATTTCACATTTTTTTAAATCTCTAAAATTGCAATAGTGTATTTGATGGAAATATTTGGTTGAGGTTCTAATTTAAGAAGGATGATACACATCTGGTGAATTCTTCACATGATCCCTCATCTTGTGTCATCCCCACCCTCAATTGTCCGCTTTCTCAGATAAGTAAGCCCACAGCTGAAGGTGATGTAGACACTCAGAAGCTCAGAGAGTGGCTTCCTCATCTCCAAGACCTAGCAGGAGATGATCAGGAAGGCATTAGTCTTGCGAGTAGGAGCAACTGTGGTGATAATCAGCTGCTTTCAGAAGAGAGTGGTGCCAAGCAAAGTGGTAAGATAACTCCGTTTTTTTATTGTAACTATCCTGATTATTCTTTACTTTCACCTTCAGCAACCTGGTGGCTGAAATAAAGCTTGTAGTATGCTAACAGATTTGTACTATGCCTGAATCTGTCACTGACTTGGTAGGTGAGCATCTGGACAAAGAACTGGCCAGGAGATCCCCAAAGCCCCCTGTAGCAAGAGTGAAATGTGGACTGGACTTGAACCAGCATGAACTCAGTGCTATACCAGAGGTAGAGTCACCAGCAAGTGGCAGAACGTCTGTACTAGGTAAATAAATGGTTTGATAAAACAGGATTTTTTAATAGTTTTTTTCACCATGCTAAATTTCTTGTCTTGAAGAAACAGGCTGTGAGTATTCATGAAAGAAAGAAATGGTTTACATAAACAGTATTTAAAATTTGGACTTAAATGTGGCATTAAGTGACTAGTTTCTTCTCGTAAATGGTGAAAATCTGTTTACTGTAGACAAAAATTCTTCAGTATCCTCTGCTTCTGACACTCTTGCTTCCCTCTGCTTCCTTTCATATCTGCCTTCTTTCTAAACCTGTTTCTTTAGGAGTAACTGTGTTTTCTTCTTTGCTGCTTTTCTACTTCAATAGCTTCACTGCTGTTTTCTTGTATTTTTTATAGGATAATTATTATGCTTAAAATCCTGGCTTTAAAGATAGTTACAACTCTATTTCTTCTCTCTACTTCTTCCTAGATGCAGTTATCTAGGAAAAGTCCTCCCTGCAATCTTCAGTAAATAGCCCTATTTGAATTTCATAATTATTTTTAGAATTCAGACTCAAGTAATTGATCAAATTTATCAAAGCACATCCTTTTTTAAGGGGGAAAATTGGCTTTGTCACTAGAAAAGTATGTAGAAGTGCAGTATTGACAGCTGCTTTGGTCTTAAGCCATAAAATATTGTACCTTTGTTTCTGACTGAAAGAATTAAGGAAGGTAGAGATTCAGAGTAACTCGTAAGAATCAGTCCCCTTTCTGCTTCCTTATTGTGTCTTATGGAAGTTGTAACTTTGGCAAACCACAGCTCTTTGGGAATTAGTGCTTTCCCTAATTCAGAATGCACCCTGGGAGATTCTCACCATTGATTCCCATGATTTTTTTTTATTCCTATGATTTAATGAGTTATGTTTCTGATTGCGAAAATGTCATCTTGTCTCAAAGGGAAAACGATGTATCATATAGCTCACCCTTCACCACCACCTCCTTATCCTTGAGCCTTCTTTTTTCAGGGCAAGTACTTAGATGTAAATCTTAACACTGCCCTTGTCTTTATCTCTCCGACACCCAATAAAAATCACCAATTCTCAGTTCTCCTTGTTCAGCTTGGGCCTCTGTCCACTTGTTCTTACTCCCACTCAGGAATGCAGGCCCTCTCAAGTGGCTACTACAGCTCCCCATGTCTTCCTGTTTCCAGTCTCGCTATACTCTAATTTTCCCATGGTACATTCTGAGTAAGCTCTCTCTGCATCTCCCTGTTTGAAACTCTTCATTGGGCTTCTGTTCGATTCAAGGAATAAGTCTAAATTGAGTCTCAGTCTCCAGCTTCACCTGCTAGGCCCTTCATGCTCTTGCTCCTCTGGGTGGGGCTGATTAAGGGCCCCTTCTCTGGTAAACTGGGCCTGAACTATCAAGTATCCTTCTCCTGGATCTTTGGAGCTTTTATCCTAGCCTTTATCACACTTCTTTGGATAATACTTTTAGTCAAAATATTACAGGCAAATGGTTTTAAAAGGCAAATAGTGCTAAAAGGTTATAACATCAAACAGCATTTTTTTTCCTGCCCCTACCCATCCTTCACCCCTTAACTTACCAGAGGCAGCCACTTTTCAAGTCTTTTATGTGTTTCTTCTTATATTTACCACAAGAGTTGGCAATGAATTTTAGGAAAAATTAAGCTAAATTACCATCATGCTAATGTGTAAATGTTTTTCACTGCTAGGACAGTGAAACTCTGTTTCCTTTTTTTGTACAACTTTCTTGTATAGTAAATTGTCTCCTTTTATTTGCTTAAAGTTTGTTAAATATCTGTCTTCTCACACTAATACTTCTTTCACATACCTGTAATAGGTGAGATCACACCAGTTTCTCTGTGAAACACCTTCCACTTGAAAGTTAGGGAGCTCTGTCATGCATTCTCAATAAGGGTGTTACTGCTTCCGAAGAGGATGAGAATTGGTTCTTGGGGAGGTGAAAAGTCTTACTGTCTTTTTGTACCAAAGCACAGGTGTACATAAAAAGTTAGCGTATCTGTAGTTAATATTTCATGGCGGTAGGAGGGGAAGGAGGCATGTAGAAGGAAAGATAATAGCTACAGGCTCCTAAGTCGTGTTGAGAGATACTGATCTATATTGACCCTCCAGTTTTCCTCTCTAGCTCATCTCTTCTGCTTTTGGTTTTTCTTTCTGGAAGAATTTCCTCAATTTTTTTTTTCTAACTTAGGAATTTTCATTTTGACTGTCAGATTGCAGTTTCTATAAGTTTGCTCTTTTCCTGGTTTTGTTTTGTTTTTCTTCCTTTTTCATAGCATCCTGCTGTTTTCTCATGGGTGCAACGTATTACCTGCTTTGAATATATATAATGTTTGGGTTCCTGTATTTTCTCCGTTTGTCTTAATTCTTTTGTTCCTTTTTTGTTGTTTCTCATTTTTTAGAGGCTTTTCTCTAACGTCTTGCATATTTGAGTGGGATGCTAAAGGCTTGGTAGGAATTTTGTAAGCAGGGGCCTTGTTTCCTGCTGAACTTCATTAGAAAAGGAGGTTTCTCATTGGGTACCCTCAATTTAATATCTGGAGTTCTTTTCCTTGAGGCAGTTCACAGTTTAGTTTCTTTAGGAAAAGATCCTCCGAGCTTGATACAAGTCTGGCTGTTGCTATTATGGAGCCAAACCTGGGGGGATCTGCATTGAGTTGCAGACTTGAATACCCCTGATTACCTCATGACATCCTCCCTTCTTTCCACCGTTGCTTCCTTTTGGTGCTGAGCCCCCTGTTTTCAGGGTGTACTGGATTCAGTTTCTCCAGAGAATAAACCTTTAGTCTTCTGTGGGGATGATGTTGAGGGACAGGGATCTTAGGAGATGGGATGGATCTGTTCCAAGTACATATTTCTAAACATTCTCCCTGTCTTTCGTTCCCTGGTGCACACTTTCCTTATGGAATACCTGGTGCCTTGAATTGCCAAGCTTTGCTAGGGTTGTGCACAGTAGACTAGCTTCTACTTTGGGTATCTCCCACTCCTCTGTTTCCTTACTTGTTATTTTTGTATCAAAGTATAACATTCAGAGAAGTGCACAAATTGCAAGTGTTTATTTCAGTGATTACCATTGTAATAACCACCCCTATGTAGCCACCACTCAGGTCAAGAACTAGAACCTTAGAGAACTTCATAAACCCTCCCCTTGTGTCCTCCCAATTACAGTCTATCCATTCTCTCCAGGTTAAACCTCTACCTTGATTTCTTACACCACAGATTAGCTGCAGCTGTTTTTGACTCTATTTTATGAACACAGACTACACCTTATAATACTATTCATGGTTAGTAAATTCCCAGGCATTTTTTTCTGTGATTAGTCAATACTGAAGTATTATCTGGTGTTGAAAGTGGGACTATCATTAAAAAGTTAGTAAAATCGAAGTGAAATAATTTAAAGGCCTGTGTGAAAGATAAGCGGTTATTATTTTCTTGCTACATAGATTTTTACCTGCAATCTAAATTGCCACTTTCATTTTAACTACTAACTCTAGAAACATAAGTGAAAATCTAATGAGTCCATCTTTTCTTCCTCCCAGGTAAACCAGACTTTTATCAAGACAGGGACCCTCTAAGAGTCTCAATAAGCCGAGAACAAAGTTTCTTAGGGAGCCCACTGAACTGTGATGCATTTGGTTGTCTTTACCCCATTGCCCAGGAGAACGTCTGTGGTGATGACTCCAAGGAAGCAGGTGAGAGAGAGAGAAATAGGCAATGGAATTGCTGTGCACAAGGGTATGTGGACAAAAGATATTTACTGTAGTATAATTTATAATGAGAAATGGTGAATAGCTTTAGTGACTGTTGGTAATAGAATCATTATGGTGCGTCTGGACCATGTGGTTCTGTGTACTTGTTAAATGAAAGGAGTAAAACCTATCTTTATGCATTGAAAATTGTCTGGAATGATAATCACCAAAGTGTTGGTACGGGTTTACCTTTGTTGGAGGCTGGGTTTCACTTTCTATTTTATATGTTCATGTATTATAGTTTTTTTTTTTCTTTTTTACAAAAAGCACGTATTCTTTCTTTACACAAAAAGCTGAATGAGGGAGTGAAGTTTATTTAGAGAATAGTAATTTTACTTTTAAATTATTTTACTAAATAAATGCTAATAGGAAGTATATGAGGGCATGAGGTTTTCACCGTTGGCAACCTCCACAAATTTTGTACTTAAGCCTATTTGTAGCAGTCCATATTTAATTTAATACTATTAAATATTATCTTTAAAATATTCTGTAGCATTCTAAATGACATGCTTTTTGTTTACTTTAAAATATTTGGAAAAGAGATTTACCAGGAAAAAAAATCACTTAATCCTGCCTCCCAAACACAACCAGTATTAATTTTTTTCCCCCTTTTGAATTTCTGCACATATATAACAAACTGTTTCATGTCTGTAATACTGCTTACCCTACATAGTTCTAATTCATACTGTTGCATTAGTTCCAAAGTATCTTTTAAGCAGTTACCTTTTCTAACCAGATTTCTTTCTATTTTTGCTGTCACTATAGTTTAATAGAATGAGAGACGAGGGAGAGCCAACAGTTTAAAATAAAACTGTTATCATTCTTTTAGATTTAGCCAGTGGATACCTGTACTTCTTTTTAGTCTACTGTTGGTGTCCTCTAGCCAAAGAGGACCAGGAACTTACCTATAGTTGAACAGAGCTGAGAACAAGCTTTGACTTGTTGCAGTCAGGTAGAATGCTCACAACAGGGAACTGTGGGAGGTGTCTCAGTACAGGTATTAGAAAGGACTTACTGTAAGATTTGGGCTTGTATTAGGTGATTTGGGAGAGGCTTCAAGGAAATGGGGCACTACTTATGAGTGTTGGATGTTATCAGGAAGCAGGGGCAGTTCCATTTAGGAATTATCCAGGAGGTGGGAATAATGGAGTGAGGCTTATGAAAGCTATAACTAGTAAAGAAGAAGCAGTTACTCATATAAAAAAAAACCAAGAAAGAAAAACACCAAAGTGCAGTAAGTGGTTGCTTATGAGTGGTAGGAAAAGGAGGAATTTACCTTCTTTATAACTTTTGGTGCTTTCTGAAATCATAATGAGCACATATAGCTTTTATTATAAATCATCATTCTCAGGGCACTTGGATGGCTCAGTCGGTTAAACATCTGACTCTTGGTTTCGGCTCAGGTCATGATCTCAGGTCGTGGGATCAAGCCCTGCGTCGGGCTCCATGCTCAGCACAGAGTGTGCTTGCGATTAATTCTCTCTCTCTAATAAATAATATTTTTAAAAATTGTTCCTTATATTTGACATTAAAAATACATCAAATCACACTTTTTGTCTCAATTCAGGCCAAGATAAGGAGATGCTTGGTCATTTTTGTGGTTTGGATAATACTCCTGGTTTTGTCTGTGTTTAGACATGAGTACTGGTGGCCTGATTTTTGTCTTGATCCATCATAGTCACAGGGTAGCCTTTCCTGTTATTGGTATTCTGTGAAATTATGTTTAACAGGAGAACACTAAAGCCTCGCTGATTGTGCCAGGTCAGCTCGGGGCTGCTTTTTCTTTCTCATAATCATCCATTGTTTCGGTCTTAGAAAGGAGGGTGCCAGCTTTGTTACTTCTTCTCTGTTCCCTCCCTTCCTCTTTATTCGGGTCCTCATCACCTCAGCCTGATTTCTTATGGTGGTATCACTAACTTCAAGCTCTGTACCCTTTGCTTTTTTAGGAAGGCGGGAAATGGTGCTTTGCTTCGGAAGGAAAGCAGGAAATTCTTGCGTATCATGGGAAGATGACTCTGTTCAAGGCATTGCTTTCATGATGCTACTTCCCCTTTTCAATAATCTCATAACGGGCCCCTTGTATCAGTGAGTCCTTTCCAAACCACTGATACTTGTTTCTCTTCCAGCTCTTTCAGAGACCTGTCCACTGAATTCTGCAACATTTCTCCAAAAGAGAAGACCTTGTTCCCTTCTTACTTTTATTTTCTTACCTCTTACTCTACTCAAATCTTCCCCCTGGGAGAATCTTCTTGGTATGTTACAGATAACAGTATAGTTATGATTATGAATGGATAAACCCCAGATTAACTTATCTCCCCAACTAGCTTTTGAAATGAGCTGCCTAGGAAAAAATAACTTACTGTACAATTTCACATCTTAGTTTCTTTATTGAAAATTTTAGTTTGTATAGAATATAGTTTGTTTGGTAAATTGCTCAATTGCTCTGATCCTTTGCCTGTCTACCAAAACTTGTCTCTAAGAAAGTGCCCAGCCATTCAGTATTTTCATTGAACTCATTTTTCAGGGTCATTTTCAGAGCATGTGGACCCCAGGGAACAAGAATCTACCACTGGTAAAGAAGAGGAGAGAGGTATTTTAAGTTCTATACTTCCTTCATTACAAGTTCTTTATCAAAGTAACCAAGTAACAGTTTATTGATTATATCAATTAGGTCAAAATAATATTTTTAATGAAGTAGAAGACAGTAAAAAATGATTGAAAACAAATTGTACTTAATATATAATATTCAGTATTAGCTTTGTTTCTGCCTCATTATCCATAATATAGATATTATTTTATAAATATACAGGTACATGTGTGTGTCCTGGGTCTTTGAGAAAACATTTCTTACCAAAACATTTAAGAAACATACTTTCAATGTGTATGATGTCTCTTAATAAAATCATGGTGATAATGAGACACACATTTTTAGTTTATATATTTGGTGGCACAGTTTTAATTTTATTCTGTTTCAGAGCCACAGATAACTACACTTTGACTAGCTTTCCCATAAATGTTGGCTCTTGAAGTAAGAGAAAAATTAACTCAGAATACCTGAATTCTTAAGTGACACCAAATAATTTTTATATATTGCCTTTTTTTATATGCATTTTTCTCAACTTTGACATCATACTGTATTAATGATAGAATATTCTTGCTTCACTTAATAACAAAAGCATTTCCCTGGGGCGCCTGGGTGGCTCAGTCGTTAAGCGTCTGCCTTCGGCTCAGGTCGTGATCCCAGGGTCCTGGGACCGAGTCCCACATTGGGCTTCCTGCTCCGCGGGAAGCCTGCTTCTCCCCTCTCCCAATCCCCCTGCTGTGTTCCCTCTCTCGCTGTGTCTCTCTCTGTTGAATAAATAAATAAAATCTTAAAAAAAAAAAAAAACATTTCTCATCATACTGGTAATTTCCTCTTTGTAGAATAATAACAAGTACAGTTTTCCAGGGAAAAGCATATTGTGCTGACTAGGAAATGTTTTTAATGAATAATAAAACGAATGTTTCTGTTTCTTTTTGGTCTAAGATAAGGCAATTCTACAAAGCAAGATATGAAAGAAAACTGTAGGAAAATAGAAATGATATCCTCTGGTGCTAAGAACTTGACTTATAATAATCTAAACTACCCCCCCCCGCCCCCCCAATTTCAGTCAAGGTCAAGGAGGCTGTGGCTGAGAATCATGCTGTATTAAGCCATGCTGTGGAGGAAGAACATGCATATCTGAGTCCAACTGTGAAGCCGGAAGATGTTAGTAGTGTCTTAATATGTACTCCATTGTTAGAGCTGTTTGGTTTCATGTTGTCTTTTAGTTTATAGAAGTTGTGAAATATTGAAGTCTGTGTTTTCTGAGATCTGCTCTTACTGAAGTGGATCAATGATGAAAATAGCCAAATCTGAGCATCAGAAGACCTTCCAGTCTACCCGATGCATGATCTCTCTAGTTCTGAGAAGCAAAAGTAACTTAGAACGATAAGGGCTTATGTCTGGAGGGGGTGTGTGTGTGTGTGTGTGTGTGTGTGTAAAGGTGATTGTGTGACTGTGTATAACTAAGACTTGAGATGGGGGGATGTGTGTGTGTGTGAGACTAATGAGTTCTGAGCAATGATGAAAGGGTTTTACTACTGACCTTTACAACTATGAAGGTTTCTACACTTGATCTGAGCTCAGAATTGATAACTGGTAATGTCACTGATTTGGGTTTTTTTCTAGCTGTTACTTCCTACATTGTGGTCTAACATTCCCCTTCATTTTTAGGCTGACACAGAAGAGATTTATCATGAGCCATTATCATCAGTAACTATTTCTACTGGGAGCTTTTTAAGTTACGAAAACACAGATCTGAGCCTTACAGATCCAGGTAATAAAGTCAAAATATTTGTAAATAAACTGAAAGACCAGCATCAGTTGAAGTCAGTACAGTGCTGAGAGCAAACATTGAGAGCTTGTCACAATGTGCTAAGAGGGCTTGTTTCTTTAAATCTCAAAAGTAAACTGTTCATACCTGAGAGGATAATGGGCAGTATGATACTCTACATTACTGGAAGTCACAGGCCTGCAGACCACAGGGATGCTCTGTGGTTCTCCAACAACATTTTCAGAATTATCTGCTATTGTCACATTTTCCCATTCAGTGGGAATCTATCTGAGCTGATTTCTTAATTGCTCTGATCCTTCATCAGTTGCTCTGATCCTTTGCCTGTCTACCAAAACTTGTCTCTAAGAAAGTGCCCAGCCATTCAGTATTTTCATTGAACTCATTTTTCAGGGTCATTTTCAGAGCATGTGGACCCCAGGCAACAAGAATCTACCACTGGTAAAGAAGAGGAGAGAGGTATTTTAAGTTCTATACTTCCTTCATTACAAGTTCTTTATCAAAGGCAGGACTCTCGGGAAGTTCATCAACCTCTGTTGCCTGCCGTGGAAAAGTTTACACCTGGTAAGACACATACGTAGTGGATGATAGACAAGCACATAAATGAAGCAAATTTGATGACTGAAAAAACAGACTTGAGGACAAAATTATTTCGAACAGTGCTTTTATATAATCTTTCATCCTTTTTGTTTTAAGGAATGATTGAGCTTCATGTCTCTTTGGCCTGCTGTGGCAGTTCTGACACGATACATGGAAAACAGGGCATTCAGTGGGGGTCTGGAATGAATTAGACTGAAGAACATGTAGCGGAGATGAACAGACCTTCTTTACCGTTGCAAAGTTAGCTGTAACAGCTGGGGCAGTATTGCCAATATTGAGAATAAGATCAGACCTTGAGTCTCTAGTTTGATCATTTATTAGCTGTGAGACAGTGAGCATGTTGCTTACTCCTTCCTCTTCTGTTAAAAAGGGGGCTGTTGGAGATTAAATGAGATAGTACACATGAAGTACAATGCCTGGCCCATAGTAACACCCTGTACAGGAACTTTTCTTCTTTTTTCTTTTTTTAAATCATTGATGCCAAAATGAAATAAGAATAACAAAGCTTATAGCAAAGCAGTGATCATAGTGGCTTCTTCTAATTAACTTCATAAGACTTTGGAGCTAGTAAAAATGGAAACTTTGCCAAAGGTTTTGGTCATTCAGTATCCTTATTTTTTTGTATGTGGGATGTAATGATAGGACTCCATTTGAAAGCATCTGCTGGCAATGAAAAAAAAAAGAAGTAATTTTGTTAAATTGCAGTTACCTAAAATTAAATTTTATCTTTTTTTTCTCAAAATTGCAACAGTTGACCTTGACTTTCCAGAACTGGCACACACTTTTCCAAATTTGCATCGTCAGCTATTTAAACCCTTAGAACCACATCCAGATTTTGATATATCATCATCATACTCTGGGATTTCTCAAGACAGCAGAGACTTTTACCAGGTATATTAATGTAGATGCTTCATTGTTGTGAATTTCCAAAACCAGTTTATCTTTTCTTTTGTTAGAACAGAACAATGGTTCTTTTCCTTGGCTGCCGATTAGAATCACGTGGAAAGCTTTTAAAAATCCCAATGCCCAGGCTGTACCCAGACCAATTAAATCAGAATCTCTAGGAGTGCTTAGATTATCAGAAAACTTTTTTGAGCTCCCCAAGCAATTATAATGTGGAACCAAGATTGAAAACCAGCTATACTAGAATTTTGTCCTGTCAGCCTTATCTCCAGCTAATGAGTATAATCCATATAAGGCTCAAGAATATTTTTACTGTTTTTTTTTTATTACTAATTTTACAAAATTTAAAGCCTCTTCCTATTATAGTAAAGCAGCTGAGATTCAAACCTCGGTCTTTCTGCTCCCATACCCTGACATCCCAGGCTGTCCTACATGATAGTTCCTGCCTTTAGAAAATGATCTTGTCGGGGCGCCTGGGTGGCTCAGTCATTGGGCGTCTGCCTTCGGCTCGGGTCATGATCTCAGGGTCCTGGGATCGAGCCCCGCATCGGGCTCCCTGCTCGGCAGGAAGCCTGCTTCTCCCTCTCCCACTCCCCCTGCTTGTGTTCCCTCTCTCTGACAAAATCTTTAAAGAAAAAGAAAGTGATCTTGTCGCACTCTAAACTATCTGGTTAATTTGCAATTTGTTTTCTAAATAATTTTTTTTTAAGTCTCTTTCATATTGACTGAAATGGAAGAATTGGGTTTAAATAAGCAAATTATTAGTGTGAAAGTAAAGTGGTAACTAAGGAAGAGTAGTATCATAGGAACATGACTATTGACCCAATTGGTAATAATCAGTATGTCAGCCTTTCCCTGTTGTTTTCCATCAGAACTCAGATTCTTCATGTGAAAGCCACCATGCTGTTGTAGCGTCCAAAAGTACAGTTTCCTTTACAGCACTGAGAACCAGCCTGAATTTGTCTAACATAAGCCCGAACCAGCAACCGGATCCTCATTTGGCTCATGCTACAGCTCAGATATTTACTACAGAAAATACTGAGGGTATGATTAAGTTAGAAAATACTTTTCCATGGTTTACATCCACTTTCCTTGGAAATTGTGCCTAGCAGCTCTTGGTATGTCTCCACTCCTGTCCTCACCCATTCCCAGTGTTACAGCTTCTGTTTCTGTGTATTCATTTCAATAGAATAATGCTCAGTTTGCATTTTTACAGTTCTGAACTTGATAAAAAGCAAAAGTGCTGCCTCTTGTTCCTCAGCTTCCTTACCTCAACCCTTACAGTTTTAAGTATCCTTCTAAAACTTCTTGTACAAATTGTATATATACACACACGTTTTTATATGAGATACACATGCACATTTTAGTCTGAGTTCTGTTATTGAAATCAATAGTCTCTCTTAGGAGAGTCTTAGGATTCTCTCTAGTTTTCATCATGTCTAATAACCATATTTTATTAGACTAGGAGAAAATATATCGTGGGAGTAGAATTATTTGAAAATCAGTGACCATCCTTTTAGTTTTCTATTCATGTATACATACATCAGCTTTCACTCCTCAAATTGTAGGAAGTAATCAGACTTCATTACTCCAATTTAGTTCAGACTATTAGAGATTGTATCTGTATCCAGGTTTCACAACATGAATTATGGTTAACTTATTTCTTACAGGATTTGAACAATCTTTTCAACAGCTTCTGCCAGAATTTTCTTCACAGGAGGGGAGCCAGCATGTTGATCTATCAAGTATTTTCACCATTGAAGCGAGAGATTCTTCCCAAGGCATGGAAAATCAGAACGACTCTGAACAGACTAAAATACAAAATAAGGAAAAAAGTGTTCATTTCCACCTCTCTGTAGGAAATTTACAGAGTTCAGTCTTCAGTTCATCTGATGAGGCTAATGTATTTCATCCCTTAAGTCTACAGTATAGCACCGCATGTGGGTCTACGTCTAGTGAGTGCTCAATAAAAGCCCAACCAGAAGACAGAAAACAAAGACTGGGTTTTGAGGAACTATCAGAAAGAGGACTCAATGGAGACAAAAATGAAACCCGTGGGGTTTTAAACATAAATTCACATGTGGAGGAAACTGATTCTCAATCCTGTGTTAAAACAGTGGAGATGGGAACTTCAGTTCAGGCACCATATTCTGTTCAGAATGAAAAATATTTTGAGAATTCAACTAAGGCAGAAACTCCAAAAATCCTAAGAAACCTTTCTCAACTAGCACAGTCAGAGCTCTTTTTAAGTTCTGGATCATTACAGAGCTCAGTTCCAATGTGGGTAAGTGAAATCTGTTGTATGTAAATAAATTCATTTCCAGGGAAGTCTTTTGAAACAAAATTCAACAGAAGCAACCAAGATACTTGCTAATATTCCTGAGATAGTCTTGTCATCATTGGAAATCTCCAATAAAAGGTCTTGCTCCCCGTTGACACATCCCTTTTCTAATGGCTTGGCCTATGCTTCAGCCTCTTTGCACTGCATTAATCTACTCGGTTTCAACTCGTCACGTGAATATGGTTTTTGCCTTCTAGTATTGTCCTTCCACCGATAAACATAGAAGTTATATTGAGAGCAAGAGTGACATCTAGGCCACAGATACTTTATTTTGCAGCTTTTGTTTTGTTGGAGTGGTTTTGTGTTTGGTTTGCAAATTCTTCAGTGTAATTAAAGATACTTCCCTCTAAAAATGTAATTTGGCAGCAGGGGCCTCCATTTGGCTGCACCCCACGAGCTACTGCTTTCGATAGGTTACCGGTTACCCCCTCAGGTTCTACACAGCCCCCAGTCAACCCGCGTTTGTACTATCTGCATAGCCCCATAATAAGCATTTGGGCTTATAACCCTTGCAATAGCAATTTTCAGACAATTATTTCGCCCATCCCCAAAGTCTTAATATTTCTAAAAGTGGGTTGGATGTGGGGGAGGCACAGACCACTGTTCTTCCTCTGTAACGTATTTTTACACTTTTAAGGGTATGGTTTCCTTTTGAATTTTACTGCACAGGAGACAGAATCTGGCCATGGTATAATGGAAGAACCAGAGCTTACACTAGTAAGCACCAGTGATACCAGTATTGCTGAAATGGATTTTGCAAATCTAACCCTAGAAGAAAAGAAAGGAAATGAGGCAAAGAACAGTTCTCAGGTAAATTTCATAGCTCCCTTTAATATGAATACACCTCATTTACACAGCAACACATAGCTGAGAATAAGGAAACAGGTAAGTTTTTCCACTTTTGTTTCCACATAGCATTTTTTTTCGTTAAGAATTGTTTGCAAACTCGACGTGGATGGAACTGGAGGGTATTATGTTGAGTGAAATAAGTCAAACAGAGAAAGACATGTATCATATGATCTCACTGATATGATGAGGAATTCTTAATTGCAGGAAACAAACTGAGGGTTGCTGGACTGGGGG
>NC_138379.1:63012699-63070578 GCF_054177405.1 Leptonychotes weddellii
GAGCACTGGGTGTTATGCACAAACAATGAATCATGGAACACTTCATCTAAAACTAATGATGTAATGTATGGGGATTAACATAAGAATAAAAAAAAAATTGTTTGCAAACTAATTTTCTTCCCTTTCCTGGGTGCAAATGTGCTTAGAGCAACTGACAGCTGACAGGAGAGGGACGGACATTTATCTTATGATGCAAGGGTTGGAACTCAGGAATGAATTGATTCAATGAATGATGGATTTCGTTCCAAAAAAGTTCTGAGGCAGCAGAGCTCTAGAAGATAAGTAAAAATCGGACCCGAGGGCGATACAGAATGAGTGCTATTACTTTATGAGTTTATTTTGTGCGTGTCCTGAAGAAAAAATGAAGATGTACATCAAGTTATAAAACACCAAGATAGGTTTTAAGTTCTTTTAGCTGCAGGTTCCTTATACTTTTCTCCACTGCAAGGAAACCATTCCTCCTGGCTCACTTCACTTCTTAGAAGATAGTCATTGGAGGGAATTCACCATAAATTTAATTATTTACTAAGATTCTAGATTACAATAGATAAATTCACTGGTAACAAAACTAAGAAAAATCTAAGTCCCCACCCACTGTTTCAGTGTATTAAGAGGGAAACTCTTACAGAGAAGTCCCAGATTCTAGAGTACTACGGCAGGACCTTTTTTGTGGCCTGATACGGTATTAGATTATTTATCTAATAAATGACTCCACACCTAGTACTTGTTGCCATGATTACTGATAAGGGTAATTTGGGGAAGCAGGAGACAAGTAGAGCTGATGCAGAAGTGGTGTGGAAGAACTTGACAGGAATCAGGGTGGGGGGTGTGGGGAGCTTTTGGCTAGAGTAGGCTGGTCAGGTAAAGCATTTTAATAGGAATAAAGTCAATTTATTAAAACTTTCCCTTCCCAGAAAACTTAGTCCTATAGTTCAGATGTGAGAACCAGCACAAAGAAAGTAGAATAGGAACGAAGTGTATTGAATACAGATTCCTATACTGCATTTGCGGATTAGAGTGTAAGGCACTCAACTGCCTACCTCCCCCAAAGACCACATCTCTTTGTCTACCAAAGGGAACCAGGGCTTTAAAGGTTTAGAACCTGTGCTTGTGATTCTGTTCAGTGAGATGAAAAGTGGTAAATTTATCTATAATTTTTTTTGCAATTAGGTGAGTGAATTTCTGCCTCTTGTATCAGAAATAGAAACCCCGGATTATCCAGATGTATCTGAACACTGCAGCGAGGAGCAAGTGATCCTGTCTGCAGGTATGCCCTTGAGCATCTGAAATGCTTAGCGTTAAACTGAGGGGCTGGCAGAGTTCCTGATTCAGTTCCAGTATTCACACTGCCCCACAATAATCTTGTACACTGCTGGCACACACAAAAAAAGCTTCAACTTTTTTTTTTTTAACAGAAACCCCTCCAAAGATTATAGCTCTACCTGGGAGCTTACAAGAAGCATTTATAAAGAGGAAAAAATCATTTATGGAGAGATCCTCCCAGAGACAGAAAGAAATAAAGAATAAAATTTGTATTCCTGAAAATTCTCAAACCAAAATAGCTAAGGAGAAGCCTACAGGTATGTTCCACACAATCTGCATCAGGTGTCACAAAGAGAATGTAGCTTTGTAATATTTGCCAAGTCACTTGTTCTCTGCTCAGGCTCATCTGTGAGTCGCCTGAAGGGTGTGAATAAGGTTAAGGTTAGAGTGTCACTTCCTGAAGACAGAAAGACTGCACAAGCCCTCATGCACCAAAGGGCCCCAAGGTATAGGTGTGTGTATATGTGTGTGAGTGAATAGTAATTTACATTCCTAAAATGTGTGTCCTTAATTCTATATATCAATTTCTTACAGATCATACAATCAGTTAGCTGAAGTCAAACAGCAAAGGGAAGAGAAAGCAAAGCAAGATGCATATGCCCAAAACAGAGCAAGGGCAAAAGAATTTCATAAGGTGAGCTAGGCCCCCTACAATTTTTCCCTGTCTAGGGTATATATACTGCAATGGATAACTGCTAAATTTTATTTTTTATTCCTTCCACAGAAAACACTAGAGAAACTTCGAGCCAAAAGTACATGCTGACTTTCTACTAAAAGTATAAGGTTTTTTTTTTAATTATGTGCAATATAGGCAAAATTATTTAAAGTCAATAAATTTTTATTTAAGGAATTTTACATATGATTCCTTCCACTTCCAATCACCGTAGTTCCTCCAAAGTCAGAATCATAATCTTCAAAATAGCCCTGCGAACAAGAGTATACACACTGGTTAAACTTGGGAGACATTTCTTCTTTCCCACTTGACCAGTCATGGACAGAAGCAGCTAAATCTTGTATCTCCTCAGGAAAACATAGCACTATTGAGTAACTATTACATCCTATGGAGAATTCCAATATTTGGTCACAGCGTTAAGAGCTCTTGGTTTTAGTCCCACAAGCCCTCTTTGAAATGACCTAGAAGTTATTTTTTTCAAATGTATACATACCTTTTAAAAAGACCTTGTTCAATCCACAGTTGTCACGGTCAGTCCTACATAACAGAACATAAAAGTAAGGTTCCATTTCCAGAGATGACCATGTAAACTGAAGCCAGCCTCCGTCTGTTAAATCTATTGTATTACAAGTTGCATGGTTATTAGCAAGAGTGATTTAGCAAAAGATATTTGCAAGAGTAGAGATCTAGGCACGCACTGTTCAATATACTAGCCATGTATGGTCAGATGAGAATTTGAAATAATAGGACTATTACCAAATCACATATGGCTTCTGTTACATTTATACTGGACAGTGGTGCTGATCTAGCCAACGGAAATAGAACAGGGTTGATAAAATGTTCCCAATAGGCTGAATGCTAGCAAAGTAGCAGAAAGAAAGAAAACCTAGTGGGAAAATTTTTTTACGGTCATGTCCACAGCAAATGAGAAACTGCATTCTCAAAGCCTTGGTAACGACCATTATATGGTAAGAGAATTAACTTGCCAGAGTTCTTTCGGTTGGGCTTCTTCAATCTCCACTTGAATATGGACATTACTTCAAAAACTCCCCACCTATGGAAAATTTTAAAGTTTAGACTACATTTTTCAAAATGCACTTAATTAGGTTCCCAAGTATCCTGAAACCCAGTTCTGAACTAGTAGTATGTGCTGAAAATTGCAGACTTAAAACTACGTAAGGTGCAGTAATTGTTTTCAATCCAGTTCATTGAAGTGCTGGGAATACATACTCATTTGCATTCAAACCCCAACTGACATGAAATGCCCTCTGATTATTAACTCCAAAGGTAACTATTCCTGTTTCAGTTAACTTTTACTTAGAGCTTTTGCTGGAAAATACAGCAGATTTCATTTGGATGGATGTTCAGAAAGGCTAATTTCACTCAGCGCATTCAGAGCAGTTGAACATTTTGCCCATCATCATAACATCACAAATCACTGGCAAACAGTATAAACACACATTGTGGGCTTTTAACATCAAAGAGTTTTTGTTTTTGTTTTAAGTGGTGAGGTAATGAACTACCAGGATTAGCAGCTGTCAAAATTAGGTAAATAAAGGGATTCCATCTCCTATAACATAGGGCTTTTGAAGGGAAATCTTACCTGTAATCTTTGGGATCCAATGTCTTTACTCCAGGGCCCTAGAAGTCAAATTGTAGAAGTTCACTGATTAGAGATCTAATTGTTTCTAATGTTGAAAAGTCTTAACAGAAATGTTACAGGCCTCATTGTCACCACAACAACAAACTTGCTGTGATGGAAGCATAACCTGTGTCTCAATGTAGCCACATCAACAATTTCTGGACACCATGAACAACAGTGCCCATTTCCATCTAGAATGAGGCTTTACAGAAGTTCCTCTCAAGCTTATAATCTATACAAAGGTTTCTGCCTCTATAAGTCCTGCTGTTTTGCTAACCAGATGCTGTCAATAAAAGCAAAGCCTTACCTGTTAGGGCCTGAGCCTGGATCTGCCTGGTTCTCAGTTTCCAACACCCCTAGAAAAAGAGAAGCATTAGTTCCTCCTGAAGATTATCTCAAATTGAACAGTATGAAAAACTAGAGGAATACTGTTTCAATAAAAATACCAGGTTTTACATGCACAAAGCCAAGAAAACCAACGATGCCAGATACTGAGTTTCTATTGCACTGTCTCTTGAACACCCAGCAGGAATGAGCTGCTGAGGGCAGATACCATGCAGTGCAATCCTGACAGGTATGTAAACCCCTCTACTTCAAGGCTACCTGAGAAACTTCCCTCTAGAAATTTAAGTTCTTGTAATATGTAGACCTTTATTCCTAATTGCCACTCCAATAAGACATTACCTGCATCTTAAGTTATAAACCTAGCCCCCATTATCTTTCCTGTCTCTGTATAACGCACATACAGAACTATGAAGGGAAATCACTAAAAGAAATGATGCATTAGAAACAAGATCAGTTGCTCAGATTGTTAGGCAGAATTCCTTAAAAAAATTCAGTATCTCTGTTGTAACATATCCAAATATGTTATTAGGATGAACCATAGGAATTGTTTAATAAAGATACAAAGGGGGCATTTTCATGTTATTTCCTAGATAGTCTCTTCAGTTTGTCCAATTCTGTGTGTAAGTTTTACGGCAAACATTTTTACCAAGATCTTGATATTCTGTTGCATGCCCAACTACTGCACACAACAGTACGCTGACCTCACAACTTAGGTTTTTTCAGAACGTTTGGATCCTTAATAAATTTCAATAGAAATTAGATGTTCCACCTACCTCTAAATGTGAATGAGTTCAAATCCTATTCACCCCTACAGATAAAATAACAAAAAATTAAGAACAATTTGTGATTAAAATTTAAAACCTAAATATATGACTAGCATCCAAATTTTAACTGTATTTTTTAAGCTATAGCCAGCTCTGTCAGAATTAAGTTTTAGTTCATGTCTGTATCATTCAGCAGTTGAACAGTTAAATTCATCATCTGAACTGTAACAGTACCCCAAAGATTACACTGTTCCCGAAGGAAACTTACCTAAACCATCACACCCTAGAATTGTACAGATTGTTGGGAATATGCCAATACCTAAGATTTAAAAAAATTTGACTATTAGGTCTTGTACAGAGTTTTAGCAGTTAAATGTCTTGTAGTTCTTTCCCACAGATCTAACACATAGTTCTGTGAATAAAGGAAACCACACATATACTCTATGAGGCGTTTCCAACGATGTAGGTCTACAGAGAAAAAGCCCCATCGGGATAGACCTCAAGCATTGTTTAGTTTTAAATTGGAAGATTCCACAAGAAAAACAATTAGAACAGTGATCTGCTCTCAGTCACCGAGTTCAAAATTGTGCAAAAAGCCAAACATTTACAACAAACTTAAAGAAATCGTTCCATAAATTACACAGTAAGGATTTTTAAAATGCTTACAGGAAGGAGTGAGTCTATAATGAGAATAAAAACCAAATACTAAAGATAAGTACAAAGTAGCTACTATAGAACCAAAGGAAGGAAAAAGATTTCCGTATCTAAAAGTCCTGATTTTGGCAAACTCCAGTATCACAGTATGTTTTGTCTAGGATATTCCAGATTACAGCAGTGTTTAATTTTTTGCCTCACCTTAAAAAATACCATTATTTGATATCACGTACTAAAAACCAGAGGAAAATATTAATGTGGCTATATTTCTGTTCTTCCATTTATGAAATCACTGGAAGATAAACAAATTGTGTGCTTTTTAATTACCATTTGCATCATTCAGATTTAGGAAATCTTATGTCCTCTAGTCATTTCTAACATTACACTACTAAATCCTACACCTCATTTTAGATTATGCATTAGTTTAAAATTATGTAAATGTGTGGAATGAGAATATCTAATATTCTGATAATTTCAATATA
This sequence comes from Leptonychotes weddellii, assembly GCF_054177405.1. Taxonomy (NCBI): domain Eukaryota; kingdom Metazoa; phylum Chordata; class Mammalia; order Carnivora; family Phocidae; genus Leptonychotes; species Leptonychotes weddellii. The sequence continues at coordinate 63,018,583 of NC_138379.1, forward strand.
AACTTAGTTTGTGGAGACCCTTTCCTGCTAGTAAAGTGAAGCTTGCACTTTACCACTATAAAATGTGTGAACCCTAAAATTCATTTTTCTGAAATGTCAAACAGAAATTGTAAACCAGCAAAATGTCTTTCAGTAATGAAACCTGTGGAGGTTTAAACTGTCTGACAAAGTACATTTCAACAAATCTAATCCAAATACTCACCTAAATCATAAAACATACCTTTAAAGTCCAGACATTGTATTCAAGTGAAAAGCCTAAAAAAAAAGCATCTTTGTTTCATGTCAGCATTGAAATTAGAATACTAATTCAATATAGCTGAGATTTCTCTTACTTTTTTTTTTTTTTTTTAAAGATTTTATTTATTTTTGACAGAGAGGGAACACAAGCAGGGGGAGTGGGAGAGGGAGAAGCAGGCCTCCCTACCAAGCAGGGACCCTGATGCAGGGCTCGATCCCAAGACTCTGGGATCATGACCTGAGCCCAAGGCAGATGCTTAATGACTGAGCCACCCAGGCACCCCTTCCCTTATATACCTTTAGTAATTCTACATTACTGGAACTGCCCTTCAGGTTTGTCAATATACCCACCATCACTTTAATCTGTTTCAGGGATCTTGTTCCTTCTTATATGTATCAAAACTCATACTGTGCCATGAGTTCTGGGTTGCAAAAGAGGATTTATTTTTTGCACTTAGTCTAAGTCTTTGTTCACAAACTAAACAAAAACAAGCACAAGTGCGATCATAAAATACAGCATATATTTACTGGCATAATCAATATGCAGTAGTGATAAGAAGTGGTAGCTGAAATAGTCTAGGTAACTAGTAATTTATTATGGTAGTACATATTTGAAGCTAAAGGTCACTTTTATCTGAATATAACTGCAATCAAAATGGTTTCAGGTACTCTGAGGAATGGATGGTTGGTTGTCCATCATTAGTGATTACTGTAATAAAGGTTTACAATCTCTGTACTTCTTTGAATGCTCAAGTGATGCTTTTAAGTGCTTACCCTGAAATAAACAAGCAGAGGCAAAACAGATCTGTTATTATTTCTCAAGTGATTATTTCTGCTACATGCAAGCCTCAATTTCTTCTATGTGTATAATTACACCGTTTTAAAGTATTTTTTTCTAGTAATTCTTTACGAGTTTCACTAACTTGGTCATTCTTTTTTTCTCCTTAGCAGGTTCTTTTTTATCACTATGCCAACATATGTATTTGTGTTCTTCATCTTTACTTTCTACAAAAAACCGTTTTCTCTGTTCTATTTACCTTAACATTCATATTCCTATCTCTTTTCAGGCCATTCTGTCCCGTCCAGTATTTTTGGACTTTGATGCTCTCTTTTTAGACAAAGCGGCTTCTTCAGTATATTCTTCTTGTTCTAAATACACATTCTTCATCTTTGGTACTTCAGAACTTATTATGAAATCATTAAAGTTGTCCTGCATAAAAAACACCAATTATTAAATAACTACTGAATTTCATTGCTTTAGTAATTACACATAACTGAACTCTAGGTTATTTATAATAACCTGGTGACTAAGGCCTGATTTTAAAAACCCAAATTCAGCTTATTTTTTATTAGAAAATCCTAATTAGACATCCTAATAGCAAAACATATTGAACTTATTAACAGTACTGAAAAGCCAACATTCTGACCAAGTATCCAAATAATCCCTATTTTTCTTCTTACATTTCCTGTACCAAATCCATTGAGCCTTTCAAAAATTAAGTTCAGAATCTAAGATAGTAACTAGTGGATTAAATTATTCCTGTACAACTGCTATCCTCCTGAAATGGGATAAAAATGTCACTTACCACCAATTTGATATCACATTCATCATGTTCAAGATTTGTTGCAGCCTCATCCTCTGTTCTGTAACATTAAAATATACCCTCAGACAACAAAATCACCTAGAACCCAGTAATATACTATCATGATATACAAATGAAACAGCAATACTAGTAAGGACAAAAATTATGTTGTCATGTATGACATCCCAAAATGGATGGCTCATGTGCCAAGCTCAAAGCTCAACTACAACCCAGATGGCCTTATTGTATCTATGCTCCCATCACTATTCAATAACAACAAATCCATAACATAATATGGAACAATTAACATTAAAATTTAAAAAGATTAACTCAATAAAACTTAGGACCTAAATTATGTCACGATTAAACTTACTCTGATTCTTCAATAGGAGAGAGAGAACCATCATCATCCAAGTATTTGTATCTACGACTGTCAAAATCTTCTTTTTCTAAATCTTCACCAACATTCATTTGTTTCAAGGATTCCTTGAGGTAGTATTCATACTTCAGCTTTTCAAGGTAGTTGAAAAATCCTCTTGCCACTGCTTGCTAAATATCAAAAGCACTTTATGTGTGTCTTACAAAATACAAAATTTTCTTCCATGACTTAGCAGATACCTTATGTTCCAAAATGAAAAGGATCCCTTTACCACAACTCTTAAGCGATTTTGATTTACTCACTCTGCCGTATGTGGATCACATACACCAGATGCTGGTTGTAAAAAGAATCCACTATCTACCTAGCACATTATCAAATTTACGTAAGTTGTTGGAATACCAAGAAAAACTAAGCACAAATCTTGTTTGGGAATTTCTAAAGACGTTTTTATTTTTATTTTTTTAAAGATTTTATTTGACAGAGAGAGAGAGTGAGAGCAGGAATACAAGCAGGGAGAGCAGGAGAGGGAGAAGCAGGCCTCCCGCTGAGCAGGGAGCCTGATGTGGGGCTCTATCCCAGGACTCTGGGATCATGACCTGAACCCAAGGCAGACGTGTAACGGCTGAGCCACCCAGGCGCCCCTCTAAAGACATTTTTTAAAATTTTATTTCATTTTATGTTAGTCACCATTCATTACATCATTAGTTTTTGATGACTGTTTATGTAGAACACCCAGTGCTCCATTCAATACCTAAAGATGTTTTTAAATGCAAAGAGAAACAAATCTCTTATATTCACATAATCAGCTTAAAACATAAAAGGTTAGTATTTTTTCACGTCACCGATTCTAGAGCAAAATATTATAAATTATGCAATCATTTAACTCAAGTATTTGAGAGTTTAATGCTAAGTTGTCAGGCAATTCTGTCAAAATCAAATACTCAGTATCTGTAAGAAAATGGCCTCTACTAAAGCCACTACACATGGAAGATATGTGTGGGTTTGACTTAGGTTACTAGAAAACTGGGAATCACTTGAATTTTAGGGATGATACTTAAAGACCTGATGAGATCAAAGGATTTTATACCAACAGCCTTGAAGCACCTCATATATGGGTATATTCATTGAAACTGAATATACCAGTGAAGAATCCACCCAGAATGGGTTGGTCTTGAAGTGGCAGATAAATCGGTACAAAAGGATATTATCAAAGTCACAGATTCTATGTTCCATGCACATCTAAATTCTAAAAGTGGCTAACAAGTCATTTCAGACATTTTAGCTATATCTATTCACACATATAAAATGCTGACTGACTTACCTCAAAGGTTAAAATTTTTCTCCAAGGTAATGGTTTTCTTGCACTCTCGGATTCTAAAAATGGGAACCCAGATCCTTTATCTTGAACTTGTTTCTTATTTATTTGGGAACGTCTAGTGTTTTTTCTCCCTTTTGGTCTTCCTCTTGATCTTCCTGTTGGTTTATATTTCCTCTTTTTACGTTTCTTTTTTTTGAATCTTTCAAAAATAGCTTTTAAAGTCAATGGTCTTGGTTCGAAAGATGAGTCACTAGATGAATCCCTTGCCTGAACACCTTCAGGTGAATGAACAAACTTTCTAGTAGGGTTTCTTTGCCCCTGTTTAGGGGAGTAAGGGACATACTGAGTTTTAAATAAGCTGCTACCAGAAGAAGAGTTATCACTAGAAAAAAAGGGGAAAAAATTAATTGCACTTTTATATTACTGAATGCTTATTACCATAAGGTGCTTTTCTTCCACAGACCAAAAACAGGAAAACATGCTCAGGATAATTTTTTAAAAAGATAGGCTCAGGACTACACCAAGCACTTAGCTCGGACTACCTAAAATGGACCATAATGCCATGATGCCATAGCACTTACCAAGATAAATAACAGAATTTTAATTTCCAAAGGCAGTCTTGTTTAGTGCTAGAGCTTGCTAAATAAAACAAGAGTAGCCTAGCAAACAGATACTTAATTTGAATACAACAGAAATGCTGATTTGATTTCCTAGTGATTATTTCCATCATGCCAGCACTATTGTAATGTGCATTATCCCAACAAGTTGATTTTTAAGCAAGATCCCCCACTGATGTCTATTTTCCTGTTATAAGATTAGGATGATTTAGCCAGGAAGATACCAAATTGGCCCAGAGAATATTGTTTCCCCGGGGTTAAGAATGTATCCCACTGTTAACTACATAAACTGGAGACCTGTGTAAAACAGGTTTTCCTTTTCTTTCCTAATTATTGAAAATTACCTTTATTGCTTACCCAGTAATAAAAATACAGTAAACCTTATCAGCAAATCTAACCAGTTTTGCAGTAAAAATCTAGTGGTGGTTGATTAAAATAGCACTTACCTTTCATTTTCAATTTCCACAGCTGAATTAGATGCCATTATAGAGTTAAAAAAATTCATTCCTGTTACATATTCTCCCAAGTCCTTCTCCAAATTGTCTTATTCGTCACTTATTTGCTTCAGAGTTTTGACAATTCGGTAAACGTGATGTAGTTTCTCTGAACAAATGCCAACACAGCTAGTATCCCAGTAATACAAAATTTGATGTAGTCAGATTATGTCACTTTTTATGTAAATTAAGGCAAAATCATATACAAGGCCCTTAATATTTTTATGTAGGAATCATCCATTTCAAATCAAATTCTAAAATCTAGAAACTGAATTCACGGTTTCCATTTTTCAGTTGTCTTCTCAATCTTATCCAGTGGAGTAAGATTCCAGAACAGTATTGTCATTTCCAAAAAAGTATTAAACATCTTCCCATGATACAAAATGTAATTTTACTAACCATGTAATGTACAATTACAAGTATTCACATACAATTAATGGCCAAAAAGCCATTTTTCAAGAGCAGATGGGAACTTCTTGGAAAAACTTTTACATACAAAGCCAGAAGGCAGTGTTGCCTCAGTGTATCAGGAAAAAGAATCACGATTTACTACCTCAATCCAATCTCCTGCATTTCCATTTGTAGCCTCTTCTCATTCATGCTATGATTCATCAGTCACTGTGAAACCTCTTCCTTGGCATATTATCTCTTTGCCACTATGGGTACTAATTAACAAGTTCGGAATTCTCAAACTTCAATGAAAGACTAATAGACCACACAATGGTGCCCTTTGTCTTTTTATCCTTGGAAAATCTGACAATAGTGGGCGAAAAAGCGAAGAGGTCTTATTTTACCTAACCTTATCTCCCTTTCAAGGGATACCAACATTCTTCCGTTTTTGTCTTGTCTTTACCTGAGAATGACAACTGAGTAGTTAAGAATGGAATCCTAGGATAAAATGACAAATATCTCAAATACAAGAAATCATCAAGGTCAGGTAGAGATTTGCAAAATGTCCGATGGAGTCGTGGAAATTTGATGGTTATGTTTTGTTGGTAGTGTTTTAAAATGCGAAAACCTAAGTATTCGTGAAATAACTGCTCAAAAATGAAATTTAACAAAAATTGGGTTACACGGCACTAATGGTATACCAGAGGTTATAGGTGTCTTTTAAATATTAGCACATGACTCCAGCACAGTGGAGTTAACTCAAAAACCAGTTTTCCGGAAACCGTGTAGAAAACATTCTAAGGAAGTGTACTTCTTATCCCAAGATTCGGCGAGAGGCCATGCGGCGAGGTAGCGCACTTACTTAGAGTTATCAATCCCTCCAACCACTTACTATGCCTGACCTTGGGGGCGAGTGCCTCCAGGGAGCACCTCACCTCACGCAAGAAGGCGTCAGAAATGGTTACCTCGCACTTACGAAAATTCACAAAACGTGCACTTGTCCGGAATGCTTCATTTTAAGTATCCAGACACAATGCAGCACGCCTATGAACGCGTAGGTGTGGCTACAGTCCAGCCACGAAGCCCTCAGCCCACGACCGCGAGCCCTCCACCCTCCGGGCCTGCCTTCCGCGGCTCGAGCCAACCGAGCAACGCGGGGATCCCGGGAAAAGCTAGCTCCTCCCTCGCTCACCAGGCCCGATAGTCGTGTCCTCTTCCTACCCACCCAGATTGGCGGACGGCTTGCACCAAAGGCGCCGGCCCACCACGGGCCTCAGCTGCGTACTCGCGCCCCGCAACCCAGGCCTCCGACGTCCGCATTCGGCAACCTCCAACCCTCGGCACCCCAACAAGCCAACAACAGCCTACCTCCACAACCTCGCGGAAGGAAAGGAAGACCCACCCCGCGGCCCAGCTAATAGTGGGCCCGAAATCTCGCGAGAACAATTGAACGCCACAAGGAAAAGGAACGGTGGGAGGAGGCGAGACGCGGGGCGCCATTGTGCCCGCCGCGAGGGGTGGGGCGATTGGCGGTGGGCGGTGCCTGAAGGCCCAAATGCGGAGGAGGCGGGGTTGACGGACAAAGTCAGGATTCAGGTGACGGCTTCGCTAACCTAGTAGGCACGTGGCATAGTCAAGAACCTTTCCAAAAAATGACAAGAACAAATTGTGGGGCCAAGTAAACGGAGTGGATGTGAACTGCGAGGAGTCAGCCACTCTTCTGTTTCCGGTGTCTCGCATTTGCTGAGCTGTCGTCGGCTTTTCTAAAGCCTTCGGGGGTGTGTGCGTGGCGGTGAGTGTGGTGCTGGCTGTGTTTTGTCATGTCTACTTTTGCCTTCAAAAATCTCTTCTGTGTGAAACTGACAGGCTCATGCTTTGACCGTGACTCCAAATGTGTAACCTTTGTTCTGGAAGCCGGTGTTACTCCATAGCACACCCCATTCCCCTCTCCACCTTTGGACTTGTTTCATTAGCTCGCCCTTTCCCCCCAAACTGAGGCTCAGCCTCCAGGACTTGGTTAACGTTATCCCAAGACACCAGCGGTGGATTTTTTTTTTTTTCCTACGATTTTGATTCCTTAGTCCCCTGAACGGCCACTGAGTGTTGAAACAGTTTAAACTAGTTTAGTTTTGGTGATTTTTTTTCCCCCTAAAGGAGTTACAAAAAGGAATGAGCTGGTTTGATGGGTCCACTTTCAGACCTCTTGTATCATATGATAGAACCGTAAAGCTGCCTAGTTCTGTATAGTTAGTGTCATCCCAGGATTGAACAGACCTGGAAGGTAATCTGATCTCTTTACTCAATTTCGGTCTAAATATTGAAAAAAATTCCAGGCATGAAAGTCGAATCCTCTAGGCATCTCCACAGTCTAGGAAATACTTGGAAGCTCCAGGGCAGGTAGGGCATGTCTTACTCACTGCCCTATGTGGGAGCTGGCCTGGCTGTGGAATTTGTGAGGCTCAGTACGAAATGAAAATGCAGGGTCCCTTGTTCAAAAAGCAGGGGGAAGCGCCACTAAAGGTGCTAAAATATGAGCCATCTCCTTTCTTCCGTAGTATCTCCTTTGACTTGTCATGGTGTTTTAACTTTCTGTTTTTAATTATAATAGCATGTTAATCGTGCTATTATTATGCTGTTATTATTAATAGAAATTTGCTATTTGATACCAAAGTAAAGAAAAAATTTTAAATATAAATTATTAGCATGAGTTTTACTTCTTATAGCATGCAATGCCAGTTTTAAATACAAATGTAAGGACGGTTAACTCCTATGCAGAATGGATGAAATTCACAGTTCATATTTCTTAGCTCATACAAACATGTGTTTTGTTCTTACTAGAACAATGGAGACTGCACAAAACCAACTCACCTGTATTTTCTTTTTTTTTTTTTACTTCTTGATGTATGCACATTCTACCAACACTATAGAATCCGGGGACTTTGAGTTTCGCAGAATTCCACAGATGGTGGGTCCACCAGATTTCTGTGCTCATGGGGTTTCACAAATGCTTTATGTGAATGAGGTAGCAAGGAATAGTGGTGGACATGCACTTTGCCCCTCTGGCCTCTGGTCCTGCACATGCTCCATTGTCCTACTGGTCTTAAAAGTTCAAATATAAAGTTAAGAATTTCAGGGTGGTGACAACAGAGCATTAAACCAAACGCCATTCTGAGCACATGGCCCTGTGTCATTATACTAATTGCACACCCCTGAGGCCAGCCCTATCCCAGAGCCTTATGAGTCTGATACACTGTAAATATTCAATAAATAATTAAGGCTGAACTGGTGCCCACTAGGAAGGCACTTGGACGACAGAACCACAGTCCTATCTTCAAAGAGATCACAGCCTAGGTGAAAGGAACAAAGCAAACAGATAACTCTGAGTGCTATAAGATGGCTCTGTACAAATTCTTCCTTCTAGGAGCTGAAATGTGTCATTCCGTCACAAGTTAACCCGTATGGTATAATGTGAGGAGTTCTGGCTTTACAGAGGGCTACATTTGGTTTTGAATTATTTCTGCCACTTTAATAACTGAGCGATCTCGAGTAAATAATATATTCTCTCTGGCCTATTCCTCTTCTGTAAAATGAGAATTATAATATCTATTTGGTGTGAGAGGCTCTGAGAGAATGTAAAGTGCCTAACATGGTACCTGTTATAGAGCAGGCTGCCAATAAATGGTTATCAGCTTGGTTGCTACAGTTGGCCTACCCTGTCAGGCATTGTCTCTGCGGCTCTACTCATCCAGCTGCCTCCCCTTTATACTCTTCCCTTCTTTAGACCCTCCTTCTGGGCCACTGACTCCCAGCAATGGAATCTGGAGGGTAAATATCATGTGCCTCCTTAGGCCTAAAGCTGTCCTCCTAGAGCCACACTTGAGTTTATATTAGAACCTTTCTAACCCCCTTCTCTCATCAATCCAGCTTCAACCTCCCCTCCTCCCTCCCACATAAACACATTTATACACACATTACCACACTGCCTTCTGGGCTGTTGGCTTGCCCGAAGTTCTACATTTCCAAACCAGTTATTCAACTGTAGCCTCCCGGGGTTGGACTTTGTTTTTATTTTGGTGGGGAAAGAAAACAAGCAAACAAAAAAAATCTGACCTTTTAAAGATAGCAGAGGGTGTAAAATCAGGATTGTATTTGAATTTAAACTTGTCTTTATTACTCCTACTATAAACAGAAATATCTAGAATGCTTTATTTTCCTCATTATAAATAAATACAGTATTGAGCAGATTTTGACATGTTCTTAATTAGTATTCTTTGATAAAGAAAATATAAGATGTTAACATTTAGAAAATCTAGGTGAAGAGTATACAGGAATATTTATACGTATTCTCTGTCCATCTGAAATTAATTTCAAAAAAAAAGTTAAAATGTTTCATTCCTGAACAATTATAGATTGTTCAACTGAAAGATATGCTTGAGATCATTGAAATATGATTATATAGGACTTGGGGCCCATTATCAACAGTTGATATTTTATTTGGGAGACTGATTATGCATATTATGTAATTAAAGAATAATAAAATTTGGTATTTGATGAAGTACTTATGTAAATGTTAAGTCCTAAATGTATGAGATTAGCATGTTTGTGGAGGATATGTTGTTTGAAATTATCATCAAAACCAGAAACCCAGGAATGCCTGGTGGCTCAGTTGGTTAAGCATCTGCCTCCAGCTCAGGTCATGATCCCAGGGTCCTGGGATGGAGTCCCGCATCAGGCTCCTTGCTTAGCGGGGAGCCTGCTTCTCCCTCTGCCTGCCGTTCCCCCTGCTTGTGTGCTCTCTCTCTCTCTCTGACAAATAAATAAATAAGATCGTAAAACAAAACAAAAAACCAGAAACCTGGTTTCTAAGAAACCTGTGAATCTTTGGAAAATTTTTTTTAAAAAGTGGGGGTGGGGGGATTTTCCAAGTGATATTGAAAGACCACCTTTCACTTACCAAATAAGCTTGTATCAGAGACTATTGAGATTAATAATTAATGAGGTGTTCCATTAACAATTTTAATGAGAATCTGAATAGTGCTCTTAGAAACACTCTTAAAAGAGTTTTGCTTGCATTCTTTGTTGCAACTGGCTGAGAGTGGGATTCCCTGCCCACCTCACATTATTTTTGCTTTTTTTTTTTCCTTCATTTTATTTACTTTGCTCTGCTTGCGTACCTTATCACCTGAACACTTAAGGTAAGATACTAATCTCTGTGTATATATGCCTACTTATTGTAAAATATGCTTAGCATATATTTTTAAAACATCAAACTATAATTGGTTAGGTTATCAGAATAATTGAACATTAAAGCTGCTTACCAAGAAAGTATCTTTATTTATTTGTAAGTAAAAGTAATAATTTGAATTTCAATAGCTACTCATTTGTAGAAGTTTGCATTTCTCTTAGTAATTTAAATTTTCTTTTATAAAAGTAATAGCCTAAGAAACTTGTTTAAGTTTTAGCCTAAATGTCAAATATAGAATAGAAAACACAAATTATCTATGAATTACTTGAGCGTCTTATACTGTTATCTACAACCATTTAAATAGTTACTTATAAACCTTAAAAACTACCTTTTGCTTCAGGACCTATGTTCCTTAGACCAACCATTAGAAAACTGCATGTTCGATCCACATATATGACTAAAGAAAATGAATCATGTGCCTTCTTAGTTTGGCATTTCCTTTTATCTATTTTAAGTGTTGACTTTAAAGTATCAGTATTAAAAAAAGGTTACTTGGGCATTTCTCACTTGGAATGTTAAATACTGGAAACTGGTTGCCTTTCTGTGAGGAAAGAAACATAAATGCCCTTTTGCCCTTTTTATATAACTGAACTCTTGTGTTCCTTTCCAGAGCAACAGCTGTTCATGCATGGTGCACAGTGAACTCTTGTGATCATTAGACTACATAGGCAAACTCTTCTGGTCATTAGCCTACCATAGTTTTGTGTGTATATCCTGATACCTAAAGAAGAAAGAAATGGCTTGTGCTGAGTATTCTTTTCATGTGCCAAGTCTTGAGGAGCTTGTTGGAGGTAAATACAATAATAACTTTGAGGTTTTTTTTAATTATTCTAAGGAAAAAAAATTTAAAAATAAAAATATTCTAAGATATGATTTATGCAATAGTATTTCCATTGCAGAACTTATTTTCCTGGGGTGCCTGAGTGGCTCAGTCAGTTAAGTGTCTGCCTTTGGCTCAGGTCACGATCCCAAGATGGATCCCCGCATTGGGCTTCCTGCTCAGCAGGGAGTCTGCTTCTCCCTCTCCCTCATTTTCCTTTTCGATATCTCTTTGTACTTTTTTTTAAAGATTTATTTATTTATTTCAGAGAGAGCACGCGCGCACGAGCAGGTGGAGGGGCAGATGGAAAAGGAGAGGAAGAGGGAAAGAATCCCAAGCCAACTCTGCCCTAAGTGGCGCTGAGCCTCAGGCTCCATCCTGGGACCCAGGAGATCCTGACCTGAGCCAAAACCAAGAGTCAGATGCCCAACTGTCAGAGACACACAGGAGCCTTCGTATTATTTTTATTGAGAGAGTCCAAAATTATGCCCCCCTAAAAAAACTAAACTCACCATTTGAAGATTCTTGTTAAGATACCAACTTTACAGAGTAAAAACGAATATAGCAATCCAAGACTTAAGTATGTGTGATGCCCACAAAGTCACACAATTTTAACTTTTTACCAGTTACAATATTCTTAAATATATAACCTACTGTGGTATGTTAATCATGTCCCTAACATTACTACTCTTTCCCCTTCTCCTGACATGATAGACTGCCGATGAACTTGCTTAGATTTCTCTGTCTGCATGTATTTTTATGCATTTCCCCTTGTTCGAACAAGAATTTAAGGCAGCTTCACAGGATTAATTAGGAGGAGTGATAGATAAGAAAAAGAAAATAAAAATAGGAATATGAAATGAAGCCAGGAATAGTACTAACCCAAAACTGTATAGCCTGTCAGAAAGCTAACATTTATTTGACAACCTTTAGGTTCTGATAGTACCTATAAAACCAGCCTTTTCAAAGTGCACCCATCCTGATAGTTTGTCTGTCTTCCTGATAAGGTTGAAATCACGAAGTGTACTTGGGTTTTGCTTGGTTGTGGCTTTCTTCTTCTAACCTTCCTATTTTTTCCTAAATTTAGGTGGCAGCTAGTAAACAATCTGTATCACTAGTATTCTTTGCCTGTATTTCTTTTCTGTCAGTCTTTCTGTCTTCCCTGATACGATAGAACAGCTAGGAATCATTTCTTTGAGGGCCTTTCTACATCTATCTTCTCTTGTGTGTTTGTGTTTTATGTTCTTTCTATATGTACAGATTATATTTAGTACAAAATAGAAATGGAATCTGAGTTTTTTGGCTTAAAATTTATTTTCAGTTTTACAGAAAACCCTAGAGCAAGAATTCAGTCTCTGTAATTGATAAAAAATAGATTTTACTATATTTCTACATGCTGAAATCTTTTTCTATTTATAAGTCTGCAGTTGTTAGTTTAGGGAGGGGAATTTTCCAGGCAACTTGATTTCTGTTTTCATATAGCTAAAAGATCTGGTGTGGAATGTCTACATGGTTAGATTTAAGACGACTTTATGTTTTGGAGAATCTGATTCTATAAAACCTAAACTAATGGCTGACTACTCCCAGAAAAATTTTTATGGAAACTTATCACCCTTAGAAGTACATTCCTCCTGGGGTACCTGGGTGGCTCAGTTGGTTAAGCATCCAACTCTTAATTTCGGCTCAGGTCATGATCTCAGGGTCATGATCTCAGAGTCATGAGATCGAATCCTATGTTGGGCTCTGCACTGGGTGTGGAGACTGCTTAAGATTCTCTCTCTCCCTCTCCCCATCTCTAACAAAAAAGAAAAAAAGAAGTACATTGCTCCTAGATTTATTATGTCACTACCATCCAGATTGAGATATAAAATATTTCCAGCATCCCAGAAGACCCTTTATTTGCTTTTCCAGTCAATATCTCTACCCCAAGAGGTAACACTGTTCTGACTTCTGTCACCTTAATTACTTGATTCTGAAGTATATATAAGTGAAGTTATATATATACTCTTTTGTGTCTTACTCCTTTTGCTCAACATTTTCTCTTCAAGTGTCAATGAAATTGTTGCATGTAATTGCTTACTTTCTAACCGTTTAAATATATACATTTCAATAGGTCTTTAGAATTCTCTCCCCAAAAGGTAGGTAGTCCTCACCTTAGTGCAGTTGTTTATCTTCAATGGTTTAAATCTCTACAGATTTATAGTGATTTTTACGGGGGTATTTGATATTACACATGTGATTGTGTCTAATGTCTAATTATATTCATTAGGAAGACCATTTCACCGCCCCCCCCCCCTTATTTTTTAAGTAAGCTCTACATCCAACCTGGGGCTTGAACCAAGATCAAGAGTCACTTGCTCTACCTACTGAGCCAGCCAGGCGCACTCCTCCCCCCAACTTTTAATAATACAAGTTTAGATTGGAAGCATGATACCCAAAATGTTGAGGGAAGATTTGATATATGGTGGCAAATTTTTACCTAATGTTAAAGAACTTTTTTTCCTTGTCTTTGTCAGTTCTGCAGAAGGGGCTAAAGGATAACTTTGCTGATGTCCAGGTCTCTGTGGTTGATTGCCCTGATTTGACTAAGGAGCCATTCACCTTTCCTGTGAAAGGTAAACAATTTTTGCAATTCACTTTTTTCAGTCCTAATCTTTTTCTGAAATGAGAATTATTATGAAGGGCCATCTTAAATTATCTACAAATAAAGGATATTGTCCCAAATTGTAGACTAAATCATGCTGAATTTCTGTGCTGTTTTCTTATATTGAGCAAATTTCATTTTATACCCTTGTGGGAAAATACTGTTTTATGCACTTTTGTTATTTTCACAGGTTACATAATAGATATTCAGTAGCCTAGAATCCTTGATATCACATGAGAGTTTTGTTTTTAACTAACAAATTCCAGCTGTCCACAGGACATCTCCGCCTATATATGCTAAGGACAACTTGAGGTCAGCATGTCAAAATTTAGCTCATTGAAGTGACTGTTATAGAAACATAAATTTTTATGTTCTAATTTATTTATTCAAGACCAGAAGTGATCTTAAAAGCCTTGTATTTGAATCATCTGAAATACTTATTTGCCAAGTGATCATCCAGCCAATGTTTAAAATAAGAAGGGAAATTAATACTGATTGAGCAAATATAATTTGCATGATAAACACCTATATTTGATGTTTTCATTTTTACAGTAATACTGCAAGGTAAGTACTAGCCCCAGTCTATAGATGAGAAAACCGAAGCTCAGAGAGGCTAAGCAAGCTCAGTAGTAATCATAAGCAGGATTCAAATCCAAGTCTATCTGTTTCTAAAGTCTGACCTTCTCCCATTATACCCTACTGTGATGAGCAGTTTGAGATAAACACTCACACTCATTTCCTCTTTGATTATGTAACTGACATCTTTGTTAAAAAGTAGTTTTACACGGAAGTCCTGGACTCTGCTTCTTTCTCTGCCACGTACAGATTTCATTACCCTAGGTAAGCCAACTAATGTATTTGGGCCTCAAATATATTAAAATGGAGAGATTTGGCTTTCATGTTCCTTTTGGTCTTTCCAGTTTAAAGTCTTTGATTTTAAGTATACCTGTAAATTCTAGAAGTTTTGTGCACCAGATGGCAATTTCTCGTTGTACCTTGAAATCATTTAGCATTATACTTTTTTATAGCCATGGTTCTTCCAATTATAAAAGTAATCTATTCCCCCCACTAAATAAGTAATTAATTAGTTAAAATAAAATTAAAAAATCAGAAAACACAGAAGAATACAAGGAAAAGAAAAAATGGTTAATCTTAATTCTGTCATCCAAAGAATTTTCTAGTCAATAATTTGTAAGCCTTTAAATTGCAACACTAAGGAGGCTAGATATGTATGCTTATATATGAATGATCTTTCATAAATGTAGTTAGGGTACTTTCTACATGAACTGGTCTTACTGAAGTCACCAGTGACTTTGGTACGCTTACTAGTATTTTCTGATCTCTCACATATTTCATAGTACCCAGCTATTGATGCCTGACATTTTCTCTCCCCTCTCCTTGGTTCTTTTGCCTCTTCTTCCTTGGTATCTTTCCTAATTCCATGTTCTTTCTTCCTTATTTTTCCTAGCTCATTTCTCTTTCTGGCAGGCTCTTAAATCCTGACAGAATTTTCTAGAATTCTTTCCTTAGCCTCTTCTTCTATACAATCTCTCCGCATTTTTCCATCCACTCCTGTGGTTTTAAATTACTACTTGGATACAAGAACTTGAAATCTGCACATCTCATCTCAGTCTCTCTTTTTCTTAGCTATGGATCAGTAATTCCAGCTGTCCACAGGACATCTCCGCCTATATATGCTAAGGACAACTTGAGGTCAGCATGTCTAAAATTTAGCTCATTCCTTCACCATAGTTGCTTATTCTCCCTTGTTCTTTTTCTTAATTTCTTCTTCTCCATCTCTACAGCCAACCATTTTTAGCTCATTACTTGTCTTTTTCCTAGACTATTTAAAATCATCCCCCAATGGTTTCTTTCAACTTCAACATTACCGGTGGTGCCTGGCCAGCTCATTTGGTAGAACATCTCAGGGTCCTGAGTTCAAGCCCCATGTTGGGGGTGGAGCCTACTTAAAATTAAAAAAAAAAACAAAACCCAAAACCAAAAGACAACTTCAACATTACTATCACTTATGAGAAAGATTCTTATCCATGAGTAATTTCTGCTGATCCCGTAGAAGACATTTCGAAAATCCCTAATTATAAACGGGATCTATAAAAATTTTGTACATCTACCTTCTGCATAACTGAAGAAATAGAGCAATTTTATCTACTTTACTTTGTAATAATGTTAGTATGAAACTGACAAGACTACTTTTTCTCAAACAAAAGGTAATTAATTTCCACTCTACATTTCAAAAAAAAAAATGTACCTTTCCCAAATTGTGTCTAGCTGTACCTATGATGTTAATTAAAAATGTAAGTAGAAAGTTCCCAGCATCTGAAGTTATCTCTAATTACTTGCATTTCTATAAACAACCTTGGGAATAAACAACCTTGATTTCTCAGTATGGATTTCTCAAAGAGTTAATAACTCAAACAGCAAAATATTCTATATTAAAATACAATTTTAGCCAACTCCCTCCACCAAAAGCACAGATTTTTAAAGGAACAGGTTATTACAGACTAATTCTGGAAATCTCATGCCATCCAAACTTTGGCTTCAATTCTGGCCTTGCTCTGTTACCAACATTCTGTTTCCTTTATGCGACCAACTATATCAAGTCATGCTTATTTCTGACAATATTAGAAACACAAGTAGTTAGAATAGGATAGCGATCATAGTTACTTTCATCTTCCAACCCCTGCTACTTGTAAGACTGTGAGAAGGGAGAAGTTATATACTCTTAATAAATTAAATTAGTGCCTTCTGGCATTTTATGCTTAAGTTAGATGTTTTGCCTATTTTTAAGATGACTTTTTTTTTTTTTAGGCATCTGTGGGAAAACTAGAATTGCAGAAGTAGGAGGTGTGCCTTACTTATTGCCTTTTGTAAAAAAAGAAAAAGTAAGTGTACTTTTACTCTTCACATTCACATGAAGATTATAAGAAATTGGATTGATTCCTCTTTTTATTATTAGAAGATCCATTGACCGGGCGCCTGGGTGGCTCAGTCGGTTGAGCGACTGCCTTCGGCTCAGGTCATGATCCTGGAGTCCTGGGATCGAGTCCCGCATCGGGCTCCCTGCTCGGCGGGGAGTCTGCTTCTCCCTCTGACCCTTTCATGCTCTATCTCATTCTCTCTCTCAAATAAATAAATAAAATCTTAAAAAAAAAAAAGAAGATCCATTGACCAATGTGGCAAGGAAGTGTTAATGGACTCAGTCAAAAAAAGTAAACCAAGAGATTTGTATGAGTTATCATTTAAATAATATTTTTTCTTCTTGCATAGGTTTATGATATAAATAAGATTGCAAAAGAAATCAAGCTTCCTGGAGCTTTTATTCTTGGAGCAGGAGCAGGCCCATTTCAGACTCTTGGGTTCAATTGTGAGGTCAGCATACATATAATTATTTTATTTTATTTTATTGATTTGACATTTGGTTTACCTTTTTTCTTTTATTGCCCTATCAGAAATTATGCTTTTTGAATGAATTATAAATACGCGATGTCATCTTTCTTTACAGATTTGATATTGTTTGATATAGATTTGGACTATAGCATATGCTCTAACTATAATGGAGCACTGACCTTTAATTTCAGATTTTCTTAGGGTATATACTCAGTGTTAGATGAGTCTGAAGTCCTAATGTGGTCTGCTGAGGACCATGGATTATGAAAGATTTTAATCATTACACATCAGAGAATTCCTAGCTTCACTCTAGATCTTTCCTTTTGATATGAGAACAGCTTTTGATCAGAAGATGAATGGAATAATTAATGATTTCATTAATTCCCTCTTTCAGATTAAATAGTAAGGACCTACCCCTGTGGTATGATGATTATTTACAAAACGTACTATTACTGTGTATGTTAGTATATTTACAACATAAAAACATCACTGTTTCTTCACGTCTCTTAAATAGAAGAGTGAAGGACCTCTTTAGACTGCCCATCCCCTCACCTCTTCAGATGTGACCGTTAGTCAATAGTCTTACAAGTTCTTTTGTAGAAAGATTAATATAATTTACCTAGTGTTCAATATAGAAAAAAAGTTTAAAATCTAAAGTCAGACATTTTAAAGCACAATTTACAATGTTATAGAAACACTGTAAGAAATATTGTAAACATTTTATAAAATATTTTTTCAATTTTTTGATGTTTGTAAATCTTTAACATTTTGAATCTCAAATTAAATATTTCATACTTCATGTTTTCTTACTAGGTCCTGAAAATAAAATATCTTAAGTCAAGGATAAGATATTTTGTTATGTTACTCAAATATTCTCTTTGCATATTGATGCCAGGGTTGACTAATTTACTTTTCTTATTTACTTTTCTTTTCAGTTTATGCCAGTTATACAAACAGAAAGTGAACACAAACCTCCAGTGAATGGAAGTTACTTTGCCCGTGTTAACCCTGCAGATGGAGGGTGCCTACTAGAGAAATACAGTGAGAAACATCATGATTTTGGGTGTGCATTACTGGCTAATCTTTTTGCCAGTGAGGGTCAACCTGGAAAGGTGATTTTTTTTGTTCACAAAAACACAGTATTCTCCAAAAGTTCTCAGACAGCTAAAAAGTTGAGCTTTTATTGCCACAAATACAGTTTTCTTAAGAAAAGTCAAAACTAGCTAAGTCAAATTTCTTTAAATAACCCAGTAATCTTATGAAAGATTACTGTGGTACTATAGGCAAGGAGAAAGTCTTATTTAAAACTGAGGTTAGAATACTTAGTAAGCAAAAAAAAAAAAAAAGAATACTTAGTAAGAGTACCTTTTTTTCTGAGGAATAAAAGGTAACAATATTCATGTGGAGAGTGAGTCAAATACATGAGCCATTCAGTTGAAATAAATAGATAGTGCCTACCTTTTGTTAGTCTGTAAGTAATTTGTTCATTGCCGATGGATCAGATGTTGGTTGACCTAGACAGAAATGGTGGTAGTAAAATGTTATAGCAAGGAGGAGGGTAGGAAAATTAATGCTTCACTTCATATTTACTTCCTGTTAGAACACAAAAAGATGATTACAGTGTTAGCAGTTGTGAGAACTCTCAGATTTTTAAATAGAGGTAGCCACTTTAGCTACTTTGAGAAACAAGGTAGTGAATTAAAAAGACTTGATTAAGGAGTCCCTGGGTGGCTTAGTTGGTTAAGCATCTGATTCTTGATCTCAGCTCAGGTCTTGATCTCAGGGTTGTGTGTTCAAGCCTTGCGATGGGCTCCATGCTGGGTGTGGAGCCT
This sequence comes from Leptonychotes weddellii, assembly GCF_054177405.1. Lineage (NCBI taxonomy): Eukaryota > Metazoa > Chordata > Mammalia > Carnivora > Phocidae > Leptonychotes > Leptonychotes weddellii. Next base: position 63,037,550 of record NC_138379.1, read on the forward strand.
ACTTTAAAAAAAAAAAAAAAGACCTGGGCGCCTGGGTGGCTCAGTTGGTTAAGCGACTGCCTTCAGCTCAGGTCATGATCCCAGGGTCCTGGGATCGAGTCCCACATCGGGCTCCCGGCTCAGCAGGGAGCCTGCTTCTCCCTCTGACCCTCTCCTCTCTCATGCTGTTTTTCTCTCGCTCGCTCTCCAATAAATAAATAAAATCTTTAAAAAAAAAAAAAAAAAAATGAAAAAAAAAAAAAAAGACCTAATTAAGTGGAAGTAATACAAGTCCAGAATTTTAAGGGAAAGGAAAAAATGTAATCACTTTCTCTTCCCATCTAAATTACCAGAGGTTAACCCTTTTAAGCCAGGAATTCTCAACTTTTAACCACCTTAATATATAAAGATAAGAATCTCTAGAGCTCAGTGGAGGACTTCACTGTAACTCTCTCTAAGAAAGCACGAATAAGACTTATTAGAGTAAATGACAACTTATATATATAAAATATATATCATTGATCAAGACAGGATTGAGACATCTCACTCAACTTCTATGTGGGTGTTCTAAGCAAACAAGTGAATATTTGCTTGATGGCATTAGATTATGTATTTCACTTTGATAGTTATTCACATAGAATTTTGCAGCTTAGAACAATGGTATGCATATTTATGTCCTCTCTAGGTCATTGAGGTGAAAGCCAAAAGAAGAACTGGAAAACTTAACTTTGTGACTTGTATGAGACAGACTCTTGAAAAACATTACGGAGATAAACCTGTAGGGATGGGAGGTACTTTCATAATTCAGAAGGGAAAAGCGAAGACTCACATAATGGTAAGGGCCTTCGTGTATGTGCGTGCATGTGTATGTGCGTGCATGTGTATGTGGGTATGTATGTGCACATACTGAAGATCTTAGGATTTTTTAATATACATTGAGAATTCTACCCTTAGAGACACCTGAATACTTTTACTATGATTGTATTACTTTAAAACTTAAATGACAAACAATGCTTTAAATCACACTGTGAGATAATATCTAAGTAGGGTCCTTTTTTCATGTTAATAAATTAGAACTTTTTTTTCATTGTGTTTGTTTTTAAGATCTAGAGAGATGTGAGTATAAGCCTTAGACATGGATTATCATTTTTATTGCCAGAATCCCAAACTCCATACATAGATTTTGCTATTAAGACGGTTGTGGTGGGGCACTTGGTGGCTCAGGCAGTTGAGCATCCAACTCTTGTTATCAGCTCAGATCATGATCTCAGGTTGTGAGATCGAGTCCAGCATTGGGCTCCATGCTGGGCATGGAGCCTGCTTGGGATTCTCTCTCTCCCTCTCCCTCTGCCCCTCACCATCCCTCCCTCTCTCTCACTCTCTCTCGTTCTCAAAAAAAAAAAAAAAAAAGATGGTTGTTGTTTTGGGGAAAGGACTCATTATGAGAATTATAATCTTATGGGCTAATTGCACAAGTTTGTAAGACATTAAGAATGGAATATTATATAAAGCAAGACCTAGGACATTCAGGTTTTAAAATAATTTTTTGGAATGAACGAATGAATAGTATAAAAGTCATTAAAGTTAATTTCCTTTTCATTTTATCAGTAAAATCACCGAAAAAATGTTTGGTTTTAAAATTTTTTATCCTGGTAATTTTATTTTTTATTGTATTTTTAAAAATATTTTATTTATTTTAGAGAGAGAGAGTGAGAGACAGAGAGAGCATGTGTGCGAGCAGAGGGAGGGGCAGAGGGAGAAGGAGAGAGAGAACCCCAAGCAGACTCCGTGCTGAGCGCAGAGCCCAATGTGGGGCTCAATCCCACGACCCTGAGATCACAACCTGAGGCGAAATCATGAGTCAGATGCTTAACCGACTGAGCCACCCTGGCACCCCATCTTGATAATTTTAAATGGCGAGCCAGCTGATTTTGCAAAGAAAAACACAGCATTGTGAAAATACTTAATTTTCCAAATTATTAAAAACAGAATTATAGATAAATCTATTCATAAATACCAAATAATTATAGGAATTTTAAATATGCAAGTATATAATACTTCATTACTAACTACGGGCATACCTTGTTTTATTGTGTTTCACATTATTGCATTCCACAGATACTGCATTTTTCCTAAATTGAAGGTTTGTGGCAACACTGCATCAAGCAAGTCTTTTGGCACCAATTTTCTGACAGCATTTGCTCACTTCCTGTCTCTGTATCACATTTTGGTAATTCTCGCAATATTCCAAACTTTTTCATTATTATATTTGTTATTGTGATCTGTGATCAGTGATCTTTGATGTAACTATTGTAATTGTTTTGGGGCACCCCAAACCACATCCATATAAGATGGACAACTTAACCAGTAAATGTTGGTATGTTTTGACAGTTCTACCAATCAGCCATTCTCCTGTCTCTGTCCCTGTCCCTCTCCTTGGGCCTCCCTATTCCCTAAGACACAACAATATTGAAATGAGGCCAGTTAATAACACTACAATGGCCTCTAAATGTTCAAGTGAAAGGAAGAGTTGCACTTCTTTCACTTTAAATTAAAAGCTAGAAATGATTTAGCTTAGTGAGGAAGACATGTCAAAAGCCAAGAAAGGCCAAAAGCTAGACCTCTTACCCAAATAGTAAAGTTTTAAATTCAAAGGAAAAGTTCTTGAAGGAAAATTAGAAGTGTTAGTCCAGTGAATACACAAATGATAAGAAGCCTTATAGCTGCTGTGGTTAAAGTTTTAGTGGTCTGGATAAAAGATCAAACCAGCCACAACATTCCCTTAAGCCAAAGCCTAATCCAGAGCAATCCTATAAAAGGCTGAAAGAGGTGAGGAAGCTGCAGAAGAAAAGTCTGAAGCTAACAGAGGTTGGTTCATGAGGTTGAAGGAAAGAAGCTGTCTCCATAACATACAAATAGAAGGAGAAGCAGAGCGTGCTGAAGTAGAAGCTACAGCAAGTGATCCAGAGGCCTAGCTAAAATCATTACTGAAGGTGGCTACACTAAACAACCGATTTTCAGCGTAGACAAAACAGCCTGCTATTGGAAGAAAAACCATCAAGGACTTTTATAGCTAGAGAGAAGTCAGTGCCTGACTTCAAAGCTCCAAAGGACAGGCTGACTCTCCTGTTAAGGGCTAATGCAGCTGGTGACTTGAAGTTGAAGCCAGTGCTCATTTACCATTCTGAAAATCATAGGCCCCTAAGAATTATGCTAAATCTATTCTGCCTGTGTTCATCAATGGAACAACAAAGCCAGATGGTAACACATCTGTTTACAACATGGTTTGCTGAATATTTTTAGCATACTGTTGAAACCCACTGCTCAGAAAAAAAGCACTCCCTTCATGCTCATTGACAATGTACCTGGTCACCCAAGAACTCTGATGGAGACACACCACGAGATTAATGTTTTCATGCCCGCTAACACAACATCCATTCTGCAGCCCATGGATCAAGCAGTAATTTCAACTGTCAAGTCTTATTATTTAGGAAATATATTTCATAAGGTTATAGCTGCCGTAGATATATGGCAGCTCAGGGCAAAGTTGATTGAAAACATTCTGGAAAGGATTTACCATTCTAGATGTTATTAAGAACATTTGTGAGGGGCACCTGTGTGGCTCACTTGGTTAAGCATCTACCTTTGGCTCAGATCATGATCTCAGGTACTGGGATCGAGCCCCCAGTCAGGCTCCATGCTCAGCGGGGAGCCTGCTTCTCCCTTTCCCTTTGCCTGCTACTCCCCCTGCTTGTGCGCACGCTCTGTCAAATAAATAAAATCTTTTTTTTTTTAAGATTTTATTTATTTATTTGACAGAGAGAGACATAGCGAGAGAGGGAACACAAGCAGGGGGAGTGGGAGAGGGAGAAGCAAGCAGGCTTCCCGCAGAGCAGGGAGCCCGATGAGGGGCTCGATCCCAGGACCCTGAGATCATGACCTGAGCTGACAGCAGACACTTAACGACTGAGCCACCCAGGTGCCCCAATCAATAAAACCTTTAAAAAAAAAAAAAAACATTTGTGATTCAAGAGTAGAGGCCAAAATATCAACATAAATAGGAGTTTGGGAGGAGTAGATTCCAACCCTCATGGATGACTTTGAGTGGTTCAAGACTTGAGTGGAGGAGGTCACTTCAGATGTGGTGGATATAGTGAGAGAACTAGAATTACAAGTGGAACCTGAAGATGTGACTGAATTCCTGCAATCTCATGATAAAACTTTACCAGATGAGGAGTTGCTTCTTATGGATGAGCCAAGAAAGTGGTTTCGTGAGGTGGAATCTACTCCTGGTGAAGATACTGTGAAGATTGTTGAAATGACAACAAAGGGTTTAGAATATTACATGAACTTAGTTGCTAAAGCAGCTATAGGGTTTGAGAGGCTTGGCTCCAGTTTTGAAAGTTCTCCTGTGGGTAAAATGCTACTGAACAGCATCACATGCTACAGATAAATCATTAATGAAAGGAAGAGTCAATTGATGTGGCAGACTTCATTGTCTTAAGACATTGCCACAGCCACTCCAGCCTTCAGCAACCACCACCCTGATCACTCAGCAGCCATCAACACTGAGGCAAGACCCTCCACCAGCAAGAAGTTTATGACTTGCTGAAAGCTCTGATGATTGTTAGCATTTTTTAGCAATAAAGGGTTTTTAAATTAAGGTATGTACATTTTTTTAGACAAAATGCTACTGCACACTTAAAAGGCTATAGTATAGTGTAAACGTCACTTTTATATACACTGGGAAACTAGAACATTCATTTGACTTGCTCTATTGCGTATTCACTTTATTGCAGTGGTCTGGAACAGAACCCACAATATCTCCAAGGTATGCCTGTAGTTACCATAATGTACATCATATCTCTAAAACTTACCCATCTTATAACTGAAAAGTTTTTGTACCGTTTGAGCAATACCTCATTTTTCCCACCCCCAGCCCCTGGCAACCACCATTCTAGTCTCTTTCTCTAAGTTGGACTCTTTAGATTCCAATAAGTGATATCATGCAATATTTGTGTGTGGCTTATTTCACCCTGTTCTCCAAGTTCATCCATGTTGTCACAAATTGTGGGATTTCCTTCCTTTTTAAGACTGAAAAACATTCCTCATATGTATATATCACAATTTTATATACATGCACACACATATATATAATTAAATCACACACACACACACACACAATTTCTTTATCCATTCATCCACTGATAGATATACCCAGAAGTGGGAGAAGTGGGATTACTGGATCATATGGTTCTATTTTTTGAGGAACTTCTTACCATTTTCCATAATGATTGTACCAGTTGACATACCTACTAATAGCATACAAGTGTCCCCTTTTCTCCACATCCTCGCAACACTTGTTATCTCTTGTTTTTGTTTTTGTTTTTTTGATAATAGCTATCCTCACAAGAGTGAGGTGTGATATCTCATGGTTTTGATTTGCATTTTCCTGATGATGAGTGGATATGAGCACTTTTTCACATACCTCTTGGCCATTTGTATGTCTTCTTTGGAGAAATGTCTAATTCAGTTCCTTTGTCTGTTTTTTAATTGGGTTGTTTTTTTGCTATTGAGTTGTATAAGTTCCTTGTATATTTTGGATATTAACTCCTTATTGGATATATGGTTTGCCAATATTTTTTCCATTCCATAAATGGTCTTTTAATTTTGTTGATTGTTTCCTTTACAGTGCAAAAATTTTTAATTTGATGTGGTCCCACTTGGTTATTATTCCTTTTGTTGCCTGTGCTTTTGATGTCAAATTTGAGAAATTATGGTGAAATCCAATGTCATGAAACTTTTCCCTTATGTTTTCTTCTAAGTGTTATATTTTAGCTCTTACCATTAGGTCTTTGATCCATTTTGAGTTAATTTTTGTATATATAAATTAAGGGTCCAGTTTCATTCTTTTGCACATCAATATCCAGTTTTCCCAGCACCATTTTTTGAAGACTATCCTTTTTCCATTGAATGGTCTTGATACCCTTATTGAAAATTATTTGCTGTATATGCAAGGGTTTATTTCTGGGATCTCTGTTCTATTCCACTGATCTTTATGCCATTGTCACTGTTTTGATTACTTGTAATAACTTTGTATCAGGAAGTATTAGACTTCCAACTTTCTTTTTTCCCTCAAGATTGGTTTGGCTCTTCAGGGTCCCTTGTGATTCCATATGAATTTTACGATGGATTCTTCTCTATTTCTGCAAAAAACTTCTTTGGGATTTTGATAAGGATGGCATTGAATCTTTAGATCACTTTTGGTAGTATTAACATCTTGACAATATTAAGTTCAATTCATTAACACAGGATATTTTTTCATTTATTGGAATCTTTTTATCCTATTTTTTTAAAGATTTTAGAGAGCTCACATGTGTGCGCGTATACGAGTGGGGGGGGAAGGGAGAGGGAGAGAAGCAGACTCCCTGCTGTGCCCTCAGGGCTCCTTGTGGTGCTCCTTGCTGCCCTCATAGTGGGGCTCCACGGGGGCGGGGGGCTCAAGGGATCGATGGGGGGCTGCAGATGGGGCTTGACTAAGGGCTTGATCTCCAGACCCTTAGATCATGACCTGAGCCGAAATCCAGTTGGTCACCCAAAAGACTGAGCTACCCAGGTGCCCCTATTGGAGTCTCTTTAAATTTCTTTCAGCAGTGCTTTGTAGTACAAGTTTTTTGCCTCCTTGATTAAGTTTATTCCTTAGTATTTTATTCTTTTTGATGCTTCTACCAATTTCTAATGCCTTGCTTCCCCCTGCCCCCACCCATCTACTGGTAGCAGTAATGAGATTTAAAATTAGGATGAGGATATATTTCCAGGAAAACTGAGAGGCTATGAAAAATAAAAAGATAGTAATAGATTCATTCCTTCATTCATTCATTCATACATTTTAGGTTATACACTTGATTGGTGATCCTTTTGAAAACTAGGGTATGTAATTTGTTTTGATTCTAAAAATAATTAAATGTATAAGAAGGCTTAAATTTTTAACTTCATGAAGCTATATATAATTTAAAAGTTTAATTCTCAATAATATTCTATATATTTAGAATGATCTTTTATTGTAGCCCACAGAATTTTCTTCCTGCCCACTGAGCTCTGATGAAGAGGTGAATAAATGGTTGCGCTTTTATGAGATGAAAGCTCCTTTGGTTTGTCTGCCAGTTTTTGTCTCCAGAGACCCAGTAAGTTTATGTCTGTCTTCTATATTGCAGTGTCATACAGTGATAATGCTTAGTTTTTAGGATAACACTTTTGTGTTATTATTTAAGAACTAGGATAGTCTCCAGAATTATCATGAAAGGTAAGGGAGCAGGTGGCTAACCAGCTCTATGAGTTAGGCTGGGCAGGTTTTACTTTTGAGCAAATGAAGGCACAGGTATTTTATTTTATTTTATTTTATTATTATTTTTTTTAAGGCACAGGTATTTTAAATAACACCCAAAGTCATGTTATTAAATAGTAGAATCAAGACCAAGATTCAGGTCTCCTATCTTACTTGTTGCTCATTATACTATTATTATAGTCTAATATTATACACTAGAAAAAGATATAATGTAGACCAATTCAAAGAAAGTATCTACCAGAATACTGACTAGTCATATTTTTTTGATCTAATGATTACATACATGTCTAGTAATTTATCCTTAAATATATTCAAAAGTATGTGAAATTATTAGTTAAAAGGTTAGTCATGAAAGCATTACTGTAATAGAATTGGAAATAATCTAAATGTCGGTTGGGAAGTGGTATGTAAGTACAATAGAATGCCATGTAGGTGTAAAAGAAAGAGGAAGCTCTTTTATAATCTGATATACTAAGATCTCAAGCATATTGTTAAATGAAGAAAAGTAGTATTCAGCACAGTATGTACAGGGTGCTACCATTTGAGTAAAAATTACAAAAGTATATATTCCTGGAAGGATATATAAGAAACTGCTTACACTGGTTGCCTACAAGGAAAGGGAGTAAGTAGTAAAGGCAGGAGATGGAAAGACACATTTTAATGAATGTATCCTTTTTCACCCTTTGAATTTTGAATTAAGTGAATATGTTACTTACTTAAAAAAATAAAAACTATTGTAACATTAATAAAAAGGTCTCCCTCCCCCTCAAACAAATCCTATCCAAAATAATTTGAATACTGACAGATAGCTTGTCTGTTGTCCTAGGGGTTTGATTTGAGATTGGAGCACACTCATTGTTTTAGTCATCATGGAGAAGGTGGACACTACCATTATGATACTACCCCAGACACAGTGGAATATCTTGGATACTTCTTGCCTGCGGAGTTTCTGTATCGCATCGATCAACCAAAAGAGACCCATTCATTTGGGCGAGATTAAATCAAGTGAAACAGAAATAATTAACTAAAGCTAATTAATTAACTCATTAATTGATACCACTATAAAATCCAATGGAAATGATGTCACTACTTAAATCCCATTTTTTGGCCTTTAACTGAAAGGTATGTTGACATTTAAACTCTATTATTTCATGGAACTATCTTAGAGATTTTTGGAAACAAATATACGTAATGAAAATGTTCTTCATTATTTTTTTATTCTTTAATAACAACAGAATCATGTGATTTATTCCTACTGTCTACTGGCAATAACTTATATTTGTATAACATTATTAAATTTTTCAAATTAGTCTCACAACTCCTAAGTGGATGTTTCTGGGTATTAGAAAAATAAGTGTTGCAAATGTTGATAGTTGTTGCATCTTAGTACTAAATTTAAAAAATCCGTTTCAGAAATCAGAGTATACTTTTTTTCATGGAATAAGGTGGGCAGAGGAAGCAACTTTACCCCTTTTGGTGGGGTTGAACCATACTCAGAAGTTTGCAGTTTGCCTTTCACAAACACTGGCAACTAGGTAGTAGGCCATGATGCCGCTGCCTTTGTTTAGCTTGCCAGTTGGAAGCAGTTTGTACCTTATGAGTTATTTGCCAGAAGGAAAGGGAAAAGAAACAGCATCAAAATACAGCACTGAAGTGAGTATACTTTAATTTACAAGTGAAGCTATTGCTAAACATGACCACTGTCCTTTGTAAAATAAAAAATTATATTATTTTACTGATTGTAATTATTGAAATTTTCCTTGATATTCTTCTATAATAATCATTAGTCAGAAATCAGCTGTCTAATCTTAATCTTGCTAATGCTAACCATGTGTAAATTTAGGAGCTCTTTAATACCAAACACATACTAAATCTTCAAAAAATATTTTTTGATTGTCTTCTTTGGATGTTACCTATAACATGTCCTGTGAGTATAAACTCCTAAATGTTATTTTTAAATAAGCACCAGTTTGAAGCAAAAAAAAAAAAAAAGTATAAAAATTTTATGTTCACAATATAATGTTTCTTTTTAATATCTTACCTCCAGACAGAAAAAAATATTACTGTTTATTGGTTTAGCAAAAGCGTATTGGACACCTACTCTGCCCACTGGAATGTAAGCTCCATGAGGGTAAGGGCTTTGTTTACCAGTGTAGCACTAATGCCTTTAACAGTGCCTGGCCAAAGCAGGCATTCAGTAAATATTTGTTGAATGAATGAGTGTGTGGAAGATTATGCCAGATGCTTCACCAGATGCTGGGCTCTATCATTCAGTCATTTATATATTGGGGGAAAACTCACAATAAACAAATATATAATATGACAGGTGGTATTAAGTCCTATGAAGAAAAATAAAGCATAGGATGGACTGTAAAGGAGGATGCTATTTTGTTGTGTCCATCTCACGTGAAGACAGGATGAACTCATCACCCAAAATTCGGTTTGGATGTCGAGAAGGAAAAAGTCACACACACCCCAACAGGGTTTGAAAGGATTTACTGCTTGCATAATGAGGCTTTCTAGGGAAAGCTGGACAGCTCCCAAGCAGATCCAAAACTGGCTTGAGAGAACAGGGAAAGGAGACTGGCTTGGGGTTTTTATGGTGGTGAAGGGTTAGGGCCAGGGTGATGATTCCATATGCAGTTTAAATTTCCCACAAGTATCAAAGAAGGAGCAGCCAGGCTTATCAGCTTGCTCAAATATGGAGCAGAATGGGAAGAGGGAGGAATAATGCTTAAAAGCTGTCAGCAGTCAACATAAAAAATGGAATCAGACTCTTTATTACACATTTTATATAGGGAGATCAGGAAAAGACTCTGATAAAGAGACATTTTAGCAGAGACCTGAAAGAAATGAAAAAGTGAATCATGAAGTTATTTGGAGAAACATCCTTCCTGGCAGATTTAAAAGTCCAGAGGCAGGAGGGGACTTTGTATGTTTAAGAAAGAGTAGGGTGCCTGGGTGGCTCAGTTGGTTAAGTGTCTGCCTTTGGCTCAGGTCATGATCCTGGAGTCCTGGGATCGAGTCCCACATTGGGCTCCCTGCTCAGCGGGGAGCCTGCTTCTCCCTCTGTCCTTCACCCTTCATGTGCTCTCTCTCACTGTCTCTCTCTCAAATAAATAAATAAAATCTTAAAGAAAGAAAAAAAAAGAAACAGTAAGGAGATTGTTGTGAACAAAATAGGATCCCCTGATTCTATGCAGCTAACACCTAGTGCATGCTCTAAGAAGCAGTTTTGTAAGTGCTATGTATGTATTTACAAAGTTATATGTTAATGCCATATTCACTTTAAAATTAGAAATATGATGGGGTACCTGGCTGGCTTAGTTGATAGAGCTTGTGACTCTTGATCTTGGGGTTGTAAATTCGAGCCCCTTGTTGGGTGTACAGATTACTTAAATAAAATATTTTAAAAAACAAAATGTGACAAGTATGCCTAATATCATCAATGATTGAGGTTCTAGCCAGGAAAAGCAAGCAAGCAAGAAAGAATAACAACTGAAAAGGGAGAAATTTTGGCAGAAAACATGATTGATTCTTAAAAAACCCAAGAGAGTTTATAGTGGAATTATTAGACTGAATTCAAGAAGATTCTAAAATATAAAATCAATGTATAATAATAAGTTGCATTTCTTCATACCACTAAGAAATAGTTAAAAATATAAATTTGAAAAAGATATCAATTACAATGTTATCAAAAGTACTTTAACAAAGATTATATATAGTCATCATGGAGAAAATTATAAAACTGTTGAAAACCTAAAAACATGCAAAATAAATATATCTAGGAAAATACAATATCACAGAAGCATCAGAAGCATTTCTTATCAATTCCATGCCAGTCTAATTCCAGTAGGGCTTTTCATAGAACCAGTTGATTCTAAAATATGGGATAGCAAAGGGCCAAGATTAAACAAAGATTTATCAAGACAGCAAGGTCAGGGTATTTGATATATAGATACCAAAATTTATAAACTTATTAAAGTAAGAGTATGGTTTTGGTACAGTGATGGACAACCAAACCCAATAGAATAGAAAATCATTTCCAGTTTCTGTTGAAACCCTTTCATCCATTTTCATCTGACATTATTGATCAGTTATTTTAAAGTTCTTGCCTACCATCTCCATTGTTTTGATCATCCATGGATACGTCCCTGTTGTTTTAGGTTTAGATTATCAGTCACTCTTGCCTGCCTTTTTACATACCTACAACTACTACTACCATTATATGCTGGATATTGTGTGTTCTAGGTATCTTCCACTGATGAGGGTTTCTACCTTTCTTTTGTAAGGTAGATAAAGTGAGAGACTGATTTCCTCAGAGTAATCAGAGATTGAGCTGGGTTGGGTTAGGGTCGTATTTTAAATAAGACTCAGACCACCTCTACTTACAGCGTGTTATTCCATGTGTTCCTTGGAGTTTAAATTGAGATCCGAGCAGATCTCTGTCTCCTCAGCCTTGAAAGATGGTGGGGGGGTTCATTTCTTCCCTTAGGAAGACTTGAGCTCCATGAACCCTCAAAATCTGACATAATTTTCATAGAACACTTCCCTTTAAATGGGACTTAGTCTCATATATCTGAGTCTGCAGAAGACTTCACTCTGTTTTTTATACTTAGATCTTTAATTCAATTGGAATTTGTATTTATGGTGTGAGATGGGGGAATGTAACTGGATTATTTTCCATATGTGACAGATTGTTGGCCTTGTTCCTCCCTTTATCCACACCCCTTTCCCTGCAACTCTGCAGTGCCTCCAACTGAAAAGAGTGTCCTCTCTCCCATCCTTGACTTTTAGGCTTGGTCACGGGCCATGTGGATGTCAGACATGTAATGCAGGCAAAGCTTCCCTCTTGTACCTCTGCCATCGCCATAAGAACATACCCTGAACAGCTTGCTAGTCCAAGAACAATGAGAGACACATGGTACAGAGTTATGTGAATGACCTGTAGCCCTAGATCATGAAGTAGAACCCACCAGCTGAGCCCAGCCTAGATTCTGATTCTCAGGTGTGTGCCCTAACCCAGATGAGATAGCAGATGCCAGGGCCAAAATGCAGAAGGACGAGAACCTTAAAAAGATGAAATAAGAAATACGATTAAAACACTTAGCACAGTGATGGGCTCAGATAGCGCCAACGATAAATACTAATCAAATTTTAAAGGTTGTAAAACCTTTACAAACTTATACATAAAGAATACAGTGGTTCTCAAACATGATTGTGCAAAAGAATCCCTGTTGAGCTTGCCAAAAAATAGGTCTCTCTTGAAAATTCACATTCCCAAAACACATTGTTTTGGTAGAGGGTGACACCAGCACAATCCTATTTTCCTAAATACCTTAGGAAAGTAATTCAAAAACTTAAATACTATCTTGGTCAGTATAAAACTTGAAAAGACTCATGACTGATGTGGCGCCACAAATGATCAGAAAAGAAGTCTTGAGGGGCACCTGGGTGACTCAGTCAGTTAAGCATCTGATTCTTGATTTTGGCTCAGGTCATGAACTCAGGGTCATGAGAGCCCTATCTCGGGCTCCTTACTAAGCATGGAGTCTGCTTAAGATTCTCTCCCTCTCTCTCTCTTTCTCTGCCCCTCCCCCCCACACTCTGTCTCTCTCAAAGAAAGAAAGAAAGGAAGAAAGAAAAGAAAAGAAAAAAACTCGAGACATTTTCTCTGCAAAAAGGTGCTTTTTTTATAGCACGGGGACAGGACCTGTGGGCAGGAGCTGCACTTCTGTGTGAAGCTGGTGGTTCTAAACTTAGTGCTCAAGGGGAAGGGGACATGTGAGAGTATTAGATCATAAATGTCTTCTTCAAATTTCTACTTGTAAAACTACGTTTGCAAGATTTCTCTGGTGCTTAGCAATCAGCTCCATATTAACTATGGGTGAGATGTAAAGGCAGTCAATGAGACCCTTTAAGAATGTAGGTAGGGGCGCCTGGGTGGCTCAGTCGTTGGGTGTCTGCCTTCAGCTCAGGTCATGATCCCAGGGTTCTGGGATCGAGCCCCGCATCGGGCTCCCACTTGGCGGGAAGCCTGCTTCTCCCTCTCCCACTCCCCCTGCTTGTGTTCCCTCTCTTGCTGTGTCTCTTTCTGTCAAATAAATAAATAAAATCTTAAAAAAAAAAATGTAGGAGGGAGTGGGGGAATGGGTTAGCCTGGTGATGGGTATTAAAGAGGGCACGTATTGAATGGAGCTCTGGGTGTTATACGCAAACAATGAATCATGGAACACTACCTCAAAAACTAATGATGTAATGTATGGTGATTAACATAACATAATAAAATAAAATTTAAAAAAAAAGAATGGACTAAGAAAAAAAGAATGTAGGAGCCAGCACCTGTTTGATCCTTATCAAAGCTATGCAGGCTATAGGTCAGCCTTTTGGGCTGATGGTAAACATTTTTCTGCTTCTATCCCTCATCAATGATAAATGAGTGCCTGGGTGGCTCAGCCGGTTAAGGGTTTGCCTTTGGCTCAGGTCATGATTTCAAGGTCCTGTAATTCAGCCCCGCATCAGGCTCCCTACTCAGCAGGGAATCTGCTTCTCCATCTCCCTCTGCTGCTCCACCCAGCTCATGCTCTCTCTCTCTCTCCCCCTCTCAAATAAATAAATAAATCTTTAAAAAAATGATATATACATAATTCCTTAGAGTTTTGTAATATAAAATAATCTATCCTCTGTGGAATTAATACTAATGACATACTCTTGGGGACTCAGACTGAAGTTACACTATTGCTTCTTAATCTTTTAAAGTATTTACTTAGTTACTGAGGCATGAAATGAAAATTAAGCTCATATTACGTGCCAGTTTCTATTATGCTTCCTGGAGATAGTCGCTGTCCAAGAGGTTACAACTAACAGGAAAACATATGCTAATTATGCAGTAATGATAAGCACGATTTATGTTTTTCCTCAAATTACGTCCTTATAACTCTGCAGACATGTTTCTTTAGGTGTACACCCTCAAATCTCAGCATTGTCAGAGGGCCTCTCATTGCTAAGACCCAGGGACCCATTCACTTCCTTTTCCCTACTTCTCTTCGCGGTCTTGAGCTTTCCATACTCCACCACCACGAGCAAGTTAACACTTTAAAATGCAGACGGACACCACGGACCAGCCAATCCACGCCCTCGGCACCGGGATCCCTCCCCCTCTTCCTCCCTCTCGCTGCTGGCCACGCCTCCTACAGACCAGGAAGTTTTTCCCAACGCAGCGCTAGGAAAACCGGAAGCACTCCCCCGGAAGGCCGGAGCGCTGGCGCCTGCCAGTTGGGTTCCGGGAGACTCCGAGCCGGGGCAGGGAACTGCAGTGCATTCTGGGAAAGTCGCTTGGCCCTCGGCTTTGTGTCCCGCCCCACAGCAGGGTTTGGTTTTCCGAGGTGAGCGGAGCCACCGCGGTTCCCGGCTTGCGGGCTCTCCTCGGAGGCGCCTCTGCTTCCCACCTCGGGTTTGGGCTTGCGCGGGGGATCCTCCCGACGCCCCCCGACGGCGCCAGCATGTCTGGAGTGCGCGCTGTGCGGATCAGCATCGAGTCCGCCTGCGAGAAGCAGGTCCAGGAGGTGGGCCTGGATGGCACTGAGACGTACCTGCAGCCGCTGTCCATGTCGCAGAACCTGGCGCGCCTGGCCCAGCGGATCGACTTCAGCCAGGGTTCGGGCTCCGAGGAGGAGGAGGCGGCCGGGGCCGAGGGCGACGCGCAGGACTGGGCAGGCGCCGGGTCCAGCGCGGACCAGGACGATGAGGAAGGTAAGGCCCGTGTGCGCCGCTCGAGTCCGACGGCCAGTCTGGGGGCCCCCGTACCCGCCATGATATTGCCACTCCGGCTTTCCCGCGCTGGGCGAGATGCGGTGCGTGGGCGAACTTTGAAAACACCCATGCGGAAGAGTGATCGTGCTCACTGGGGTCTTTTCACAGCTGGACAATTTAGGGCGCTGCCTGCCTCTTAATGCTCCTTATCCTTCTGCACGGTTTCTTGAGTTGGAGCACTTGAGACACTGTCACTGATGAAGTCTGTAATGTGGCACATTTGGTTAAGAGGCCTGCGGTTCATATCGCTGCTGTGCCACTTACTGTCCGAGTTACTTTGCTTCCCTGTGCAATGGGGATGATGCTAATAACACCTGCTGAAAAGAGGGAGGTCTGTATTGACCGGACTATGAGGTAAGGTCTAAGAGGTGGGCGGGGGCCAAATCATGCCGAGCCAGTAAGCCAAGATAAGCATTTGGGTTTTATTAGAAGAACAACTGATAGCTTTTGGGAGGATTTTAAGTAGACAGGTGATTGATTGTATGTTAAAAAGATTACTCAGGATCCTATGTAGCAAGTGGGTTACAGGGAAAACAAAACTGAAAGGAGGGAGACTAGTTAGGAAAGAATAGAAAAAGTATGAGTGGGTTTTGGATTCTCAATATTGTCAGGGATAAAAAATACAATTCTTGATTTGGGTATGTGCAACAGACCCTGTATAAATTTAAAGATAGATTTTTGAGCCAGTGGTGTTAGGACAGTTGGGGGTCCATTTGGGAATAAAAAATAAATACTATCTCGTACTTCACACTTCGGATTACTTCCACAAGGATTGAAATGCCAATGAAGAGAATAAAATAAAGATTGGAAGGAAGTTATAAATATAGAACTCTGGGAGCAGAAGAGACCTTAAGCAAGATAGGAAACACAGAAATTATAAAGCCAGAGAGAGAGATTAATTACATAAAATTTTAAAATAATAATGGAAAAAGATGCCACGAATAAAGTAAGAAATAATGAGAGACTGGGAAAAGTATTGGCAGCATATAGGACACAGTGGTTGCAATCCCTGATGTTCAAAGATTCCCTGCAAACTGGGGGGAAAAAAGACGACTCACTGGAAAAATAGCCTGAAGGTATAAACAGCTCACTGAAAAAGACTTCAGATCTTACTAGTAGGAAGAGGCAAACTAAAACATCATTAAAACACTCTTCTCGTGCATAACGTTGGCAGCAACTTAAAAGACTTAATATTCGTGTTGGGAATGAGAATTGGTAAAACCTTTCTGGAAGACAGTTTAGCTGTTCAATATGTGTCAAAAGTATTAAATGTGCATTTCTTTTGACCCACTAAATGACAGCTAGGAATTTAACCTACAGAAAAAGTTATACACGTACACAGATGTGTGTTCAACATGTTTACCAGTACTAGCGTTAGTGAAACCAGTGTACCTGTCCATTAAGTAGGAATGGTTAAACCTACTGTACGTACATGCTCCAGAATGTCACACAGTGTTAAAGAATGAAATAGATCTATATGTGCTGGCATGGAAGTATCTCTAGGATATAATAATTGGAGAAAAAAGCAAGTAATAGAAGAACAGAAGTAAATGTATGTAAATGCATTGAAAAACATATATTAAGAGGAGAAAATTGGGAGTGGGGAATAAAGGAAAACCTTTACTTTTTTACTCTGTGACTCTATTTGAACTCTATACAGTGAGCATGTATTGGTGAAAATTAACGAAATGATTTAAGAGGTTGGAAGGCATGTTAACATTGTTTAATATCTGAATGCTGCTGTTATAGGTCATTTTTATTTTTGTACTTTATTTTGGAAATTCCAATTATTCAAGTTTTAAAAGCTGGAAGAAAAAGGTGTTTTGCATAAATTTAAAAAAATACTGAAATGCCTACCTATAATGTTGGAATGCTAGATTTAAGCTGTGGAAATTAGATACCATATTTGTTTTGCCATTGTAGGAATGCTAACTTAAATATTTACAGAGATTCAAGAAAGGGTGGATGGAATGGGATAAAACAGGAAATGATTTGAAATAAAAAGTCATTGTTTCTTCTTTTAGTACTTGTAACATCTAAACATTTGTCTTCTAGTCAGTATAACTAATACCTGTGAATTTCTTTTTTCTTTTTTTTTTTAGGGTTGGTAAAATTTCAGCCTTCCCTTTGGCCTTGGGACTCAGTGAGGAACAATTTGAGAAGTGCCCTGACAGAGATGTGTGTTCTCTATGATGTCCTCAGTATTGTTAGAGATAAAAAATTTATGACTCTTGATCCGGTCTCTCAGGATGCACTTCCTCCAAAACAGGTATGTGTGGGCTTCAGTTAAGTAATGGTACCATTTTATTAAGTCCCAGGATCACTTCTCAGGCTGTGTGCCTACTGTCTCCTTTTCCTTTCATGCAAAATTAAGTCCAAAGATTTAAAGACTAACTGGTTCAAAGCAAAGGCATAAAACAGCATCTCCTTTATTTATTATTTTATTAATGGCCCTGTGACCCTCAGAAGAGTTAAGTTTCATTAGTAATGTAATACTTTAAAGTATCCCAGATCTTTTTTTTGTTTTTTTTAAGATTTATTTATCTATTTTAGAGAGATTGAGAGCAGGAGCTCGGGGAGGAGCAAAGGGAGAGGGATAAGCAGACTCCATGCTGAGCATGGAGCCTGTCATGGGGCTTGATCTCATTACCCTGAGATCACGACCTGAGGCAAAACTAAGAGTCAGCTGCCCAACCGACTGAGCCACCCAGGTGCCCCTAAAGTTTCCCAGATCTTAACAAATTCTTACAGCCTGGATCATGATGGTAAATATGGCTTTGGAGTCAGACCGACCTGGGTTCAAATCCTGCCTCTGCCCTCACCAGCCCTGGGTCCTTCAACAAGTGATTTTCTTGAAGTCTCCGTTTTCCCCTTCAACCTCTTTTTAGGGCCCGGTTAGAAAAATTGGGCCAAATTATGGAATCTACTGAAAGCTAGGTAAAATTGTTGCAGTTTGATGAAGAGCATGTTCAGTTTTTGAACATTAGAAGATGAAAGAGAGACAACAGAAGGATGAATTGGTGAATGAAAAGCCTGAGACCAGGGAAGCCATTTAGGAGGTTCTTGAGGAAAACGAGCATCAGGTCCATGACCAAGTTAGTGGCAAGGAGAGGAAGTAACGGTTGTTTTTACCCTCTTGTAAGTGAAGTGAATTGAATATAATTACTCATGTGGTGATAGTTTCAGAATCTAGAAACACTGTGCTGGAAGACTTCTTAGAGACCATTCAGTCCAGTTCCCTTCGTTTTACGGAGAGAAAACTGAGGCCCAGAGAGTTGTGTGATGTGTTCAGATGCAGTAAAGCCAGTAGTTAGACCGCCAAGACGAGAACTCTAGCACCTTATTCCTAGCCCACAGCCTTTGCCACCTTCCTGTGCTCTGCCCACCCAGGAGTCTCCAGGAATTTCCTGAGCTCTCCAAAAACTTAGAATTAGGTCCCCTGATATGGTCAGAAGATTATTGGGACATTTTCTGAGACTTGGTGATTTTGACTCATGCAGTCAGAAGACTTTCTTGTATTAAATTTGTCTTTTTAGAAGTGTATCTGGTGACTAGAGTACACAGATTGGTGGGGATTATGGATATTTATCTATGTTTATGTAATATATAGATTATGATTTCTCATCAGTTTTCCAAAAATCAGCCTGTGGTGAAGTGCATTAATTTTAATGCTGTGTGCTTCAGTCTTTTTTCCAAAGGCACATTAGTAGCTTGCCATAATATAAGATAATTTTACAGCTGGACTCATTGGGGTCATTTATTTATTCCAGAAATCAAGTATTATGTGCCAGCCATTGTTCTAGGGTCTGTGGACATAGTAGGTTTAACCATCATGTGGATGACCTTCAAGCAGGAATTACAGACTTTCATCAGAAGTATAATAAGCGCCACAAAGGGTGTACACATGGGTGGGGGTGGGCATGCGCACAGTGTGAGAGGGGAACCTCATCTAAGCTGGGCAGAGTTGGGGTAGGTTCTGATTTGTAGTCCAGTGTGGTGTTTGTGGTTTAACATAAGTTTATTGGAGTTGACCAGAGAAATAGGTTAAGGTTACTTTTCAAAAAATAGTGTTACCTGCTTTTCCTTAATTTCTCAATTTTCTCTTGAGTAGGTATTTTATTATTAAGAGAATGTTGAAATCATTTAAAAATACAGAACTACACTACTGTTTTTGATAGAATCCACAGACACTGCAGTTGATATCAAAAAAGAAGTCGCTCGCTGGAGCAGCACAGATCCTGTTGAAGGGGGCAGAAAGACTGACCAAGTCAGTTACTGAAAACCAAGAAAATAAGCTGCAAAGAGACTTCAATTCTGAGCTTTTGAGATTACGGCAACACTGGAAACTCAGAAAAGTTGGGGATAAGATTCTTGGAGATCTGAGCTACAGAAGTGCAGGTAGAGATCACTGTTAAAAACTATGCTTTTAGGGCGCCTGGGTGGCTCAGTTGGTTAAGCGACTGCCTTCGGCTCGGGTCGTGATCCTGGGGTCCCGGGATCGAGTCCCGCATCGGGCTCCCTGCTCGGCAAGGAGCCTGCTTCTCCCTCTGACCCTCCCCCCTCTCATGTACTCTCTCTCATTCTCGCTCTCCCAAATAAATAAATAAATCTTAAAAAAAAAAAAAAAAATTTTTAAAAACTATGTTTTTAGACTGTCGTTTGTCAAAAAACTATACAGGATTGACTGTAATGTTACATAGTCTGTAATATATTGCTTCTCTTTAATTTCTGTACCCATAAACCTGATAAGCTAAAATTACTTTTATTGTTGCCTTATATAAATATATTTACATAATTGAATCTAAATTATTTACATAGGTACTTTTAGGTACATTTAGCAGAAAGTTTATTTATTTAATTTTATTTATTTGAGTTAGAGAGCGAGAGAGAGCATGAGCAGGGAGGAGGGTCAGAGAGAGAGAGGGAGAAGCAGACTCCCCACTGAGCAGGGAGCCAGGCGTAGGACTCGATCCCAGGACCCTGAGATCATGATGTGAGCTGAAGGCAGACACTTAACTGACTGAGCCACCCAGGCGCCCCATATTTACATACTTATTTTTATACTGATTTTTTTTTTCCAAATTTTTATTTAATTCTAGTTAGTTAATATACAGTGCAATATTGGCTTCAGGAGTAGGATTCAGTGATTCATCACTTACATATAACATCCAGTGCTCGCTCATCATAACAAGTGCCCTCAACTGTGGACAAGGGGAAATGGGGAGATGTTTAGTGGCTGTAGAGTTTCAGTTAAGCAAGATGAACAAGTTCTAGAGATCTGCTATACAGCACAGTGCTTAACAAATTTTGATAAGAGGGTAGATCTTAGGTTAAATGTTCTTACCACAAAACAAAAACAAAAATTAACTCAAAAAAGGACACAAGGAAACTTTGGAGGTGTTGGATATGTCTGTTACCTTGATTGTGCTGGTGGTAATATGAATGTTTGCATATTTCCATACTCATCAAATTGCACATGTTAAATATGCATGGCTCTTGGTACAACAATTATACCTCATTTAAAGATGCTTTTTAAAACAAACAAAAAAACAAGTGCCCTCAATACCCATCACTTACCTAGCCCATCCCTCACCCACCTCCCTCATCAGCCCTCTATCATTAAGAGTCTCTTATGGTTTATTTCTCTCTCTTTTTTCCCCATGTCCTACATGTTCATCTGTTTTGTTTCTTAAATTTCACATGAGTGAAATCCTGTGGTATTTGTCTTTCTCTGACCAGCTTATTTTGCTTAGCATAATGCACTCTAGTTCCATCCACGTCGTTACAAATGGCAAGATTTCATTCTTTTTGATAGCTGAATAATATTCTATTACACACACACACACACACACACACCTTTTTTTTTTTTTTAAGATTTTATTTATTTGCAAGAGAGAGAATGAGAGATAGCATGAGAGGGAGGAGGGTCAGAGGGAGAAGCAGACTCCCTGCTGAGCAGGGAGCCTGACGTGGGACTCGATCCCGGAACTCCGGGATCATGACCTGAGCCGAAGGCAGTCGCTTAACCAACTGAGCCACCCAGGCGCCCCACACACCCCTTCTTTATCCATTCATCAGTTGAAGGACATTTGGGCTTTTTCCATAGTTTGGCTGTTGTTCATAATGCTGCCATAAACATCGGGGTGAATGCACCCCTTCAGATCTGTATTTTTGTATCCTTTAGGTAAATACCTAGTAGTGCAATTACTGGATCATAGGGTAGTTTTATTTTTAACTGTTTTTTTTTTTTTTAAAGATTTTATTTATTTATTTGAGAGAGAGAGACAGAGAGCATGAGCAGAGACGGGGGGTGGGAAGAGGGAGAAGCAGCCTTCCCTCTGAGCAGGGAGCCTGATGCGTGGCTTGATTCCAGGACCCTGAGATCATGACCTGAGCTGAAGGCAGACACTTAAATCAGCTGAGCCACCCAGGTGCCCCTACGTTCTGTTTTTAATTGCAAGATCTTGAACATTTTCCTGTGTTACAAAACAGCAGGTACATATAACCACCTACTCCTCACATAATTCAGCAGCCCAGAACAACTTACTCAGATTTCTGAACTACACAAAAGGTTATCACATAAAAATCTAGGAACTGGTTGAAAAAAAGGTGGTATCCTTTTGTTCTTCTGGCTGGAGTCAGAACACTTCAGTTGCAGCCTTATTATAGAAACTTATCTCCAGAAGTGTTTCATCTCTCAGGCTTAAATCTGAGGAAGTACTTTCTAGAAGTACATCCATTTCATCAAATTTATCAGCCAAATTCCATTGGAATAAAACAGTTTGATGGCCCATGGAGTTCATAGTATAATGATACCATTAGACCAAGGAGTCTTTTTTTTTAAGGTAAATAACTTTTTTTCCTGCTTCCTTTCTTCCCTTTGCTTACTACCCTTACCCCATTCCCCCCAAAGCACATTTTGGATGGGGGTTTAATTTATGATTCAGTGAAATACTATATACTTAATGTATGTTAAATTAGTGTGTTAACTGTTCTTATTTTCCTATTTTTAATACCCCACTAGGATCTCTCTTTCCCCATCATGGTACATTTGAAGTAATAAAGAATACAGATATTGATCTGGATAAGAAGATACCTGAAGATTACTGTCCCCTTGATGTTCAAATTCCTAGCGATTTAGAGGGGTCTGCCTATATCAAGGTATTTGTCAAGTACTTTAAGTAATTTCATATTACTTAGCCCAGAAGTTAATTTGCTAACACCTTTTCATGTTTTTATTGTCCCATAGGTTTCAATTCAGAAACAGGCTCCAGACATAGGTGATCTGGGCACAGTCAACCTCTTCAAACGACCTTTGCCCAAATCCAAACCAGGTGTAGTTATGTTCTGCCCTCTGACTTCTGGTTCTGTCTGAGCTTACATTCCCAAATAAACTGATGATAAATGTAGAGACGAAAATAGGTACTTTGGAGTAAGAACAATTGGAAATTTATTATTTATAATCTGTTCATTAACCATTAGTGAATAGCTGTGCAGTCTTTTTTTTTTAAGATTGAACTTCTTCACCAGTTTTCTCTGTGTAAAAGAAAGGAAAATTTTTGTATTTTGGAAAGGATATGCTCTAATTATAATGTTTTTGAACTTCCGTTAAATGTATCCAGATCACCATTTAAGCTAATTCTTACATAATATAGTTAGATAATTGATATATACATATGTCCCCTGTCTTTCAGGTTCTCCACATTGGCAGACGAAATTAGAAGCAGCACAAAACGTTCTCTTGTGTAAAGAAATTTTTGCACAGCTCTCTCGGGAAGCTGTTCAAATTAAGTCACAGATCCCTCACATTGTGGTGAAAAACCAGATTATCTCTCAGCCCTTTCCAAGTAAGAGCAGCCAACCCTTTCGAGTTTATAAACAGGACTTTGTGGTTTGGGGAACAGAATAGAGGGGTTAACTACATATTTGGCTGTGTTGGAACAGTAAGAGCAAAGAGGTGGCCTGCTATCCATAACGGTAGCTCATAAAGCATGCAGGGCAAACCACATTGCTAATTCCATCCTGTGTCCTAAGTAGTGTAACTGCTGGATTTTAAACAGTATATATTAAACATTTGTACTAGCAGTGCTGTTACTTGGCAGCAGTAGCTTTGAGGTGTCTGTGCTAACACCATTTGTGGAAGATTTTTCAGGGACCCTATCTTACTGTCTAAATGAGATGTTAGTCAGCGGTTATTGAATACCCATAATACTCCTAAATTTGTGGAAATTGGGATTTTAATTATATTACTCGAGAGCAGTCAGACCTGCCTTGGAGATCAGTCTGTAGTTAGCTGTGCTCTTGTCTTTTATATAAATTCTGAGATGCATCTTCTTGGGTCTTGTCAAAGGAATGGGTTTTTAGAAGTGAAAAATTCCATCCTGGTTTTCATGGCAGCAAGGAAGAGTATCTGTCTTCTCATCAGTAAGACCAGATACCAGCTCTGTGTTTTTTTGTTTTTCTCAAAAATGCTGTTGTGTTTCGCTTTGCTTTCTTTAAAAGGCAAGAAGAAACTAATTAGTTAATATACAGCTTCTGTCCACCTGTCTTTAACCACATCTTAAGGTCAATTTGAATTGTTAAAGTAAGTAATAGTTTGTTATACTCATGAATAGTCATTTTGGTCTGAAAATGTTAATCATGAAGCCTGATCTTCAGGTTTAGAATGGATCTTTTGAGAATGGGCTCTGATTATACTTTAGGAAGACAATTGTGCTTGTCCATGTCTTAGGTGATTTGCATCTGTTCTACTTCTTTTTATAAATAGGCTTGCAGTTATTGATTTCTTTATGCCATTCCTCAAATGATAAGAAATCCCAAAAATCTGCTACTGAGAAGCAAAGTCCGGAGGACCATCTTTATGTCTTAGAGCATAATTTGCATCTACTAATTAGAGAGGTAATGAGTGAAATGTTTCTTCTTGCATTGTAGTAAGCATATCCAGTGCAGTGAATGTGTATAAGCTCCTCTCTGTGACATTCAGTGTCTGTGATATAAAAGATCTTTGCTCTGTGCTGGGGGAATACACAGATCATCAGGATTATCAGTCTCTGTTCCCAAGCATAGCTTATAGTGATAGAAATATACTGGAAGTTATATACAGGCACGTAAGAAAAGCATGCAGGGTGCAGAGGGAAGAGTGATTCTGATTGTGTGATGGGGAAGATGTCTTGCCAGAGCCTGTAAACAGGATAATCAAGTTATTTCAGGACATATTCTGCTTACAGGTTGTCTAGAACTGTGTTTCCAGAGTGCTGGTTCACAGTTTAGGCTAATTTCAAAAGAATCCCCTGAGAAACCTAATAGAAGTATGTATTCCAGCCTCCCCTGTTTTTAATATGTAAGTATTAGTTGTTTTTTAAAATAATTTTTTAATTTGTAACTTTATGGTGACAGATGTTAGTTAGACTTGGAATGAATCATTTTACCATATATACAAACATCAAATCATGATGTTGTGTGCCTTAAACCAATATAAGTCAATTATACTTCAATAAAAAAATTAATAAAAAATGGCTGTTTTTGTTACAGTTTCATAAACAGACCTTGAGTTCCATCATGATGCCTCATCCAGCAAGTGCACCTTTTGGTCACAAGAGAATGAGACTTTCAGGTCCTCAAGCTTTCGATAAGAATGAAATCAGTTCACTACAATCCAGTGAAGGGCTTCTGGAAAAAATAATTAAACAAGCAAAGCATATTTTCCTGAGGAGCAGGTAAGGGTGAACAAAGTAACTGGTTTTCTTGGAAAAGAAAACCCTTTATTAGTGACCTCGTACACATTAGTTTTGGTGTGTGCTAACCTTCTTTCCCAGGAAGAGGAGGATGGCTGCAGGGTGAGCGTTTACGGCTGGGGATGGTCCTGTCAGGTTTGGGGAAGACTTAGCTCCAGGGCCCATGTCACCTTCCAGATGGTTTCTAACACTGGCTACAGTTTTGAAAGACACCTCACTAGGAATGTGTCTAGAACTAGACACACCTCCTTCAGTGACCTATCTCCTCACCTTCTAGAACTCCTAGAACTCCTCACCTTCAGTGACCCATCCACCAGAAACTTGTTCCTTAACTGATTTTAATCTTTTCTTGAAGCTTTCCGTATTTTTTGGCTGATCCACTTTTTAAGACTTTAGAAGGCACTTTCCCATATGTTGACTTATCTAGCTCTTCTTCTCTGGCATAGGGTGGTGTGAGCCCGTTTTCACTGATGGGAAGTTTGAAGCCTAGAGAAGTGTAGCTCGCTTAAAGTTAGACAGCTGAAGAGTAGCACAATCAGGCAGTACGCCCAGGTCTCCGAAGCTCATGCTCAGCTCATGCTCAGCTCGCTTCTGTACACATTATTTACAAAAGAACTTAGCATGATTGGACCTCAGTGTATCTTTTTCAAGTGCTAGAGGTGCTCTTGTATTTTATTTTTGGTCCTTGGTGAAGAGGGCTGTTTGTACTTCTTTCAGAATTTTCGAGTGTGGGCTCACTCTGCTCTGGGTGATAGTTTATTTTTGATTTTCATTTTTTCCTGCTAACGCAAGTCATGGTCTTAATGGCACATTAGTTTGTAGTCTTTGAGTGGAAACTTACGTCTGCAGCTTTTAGTAAAATGAATTAGGAAGACATGTTAGTGAAGAGAGCATGATGCATTTGGGGTAAAAAATGTGTCTAAGCCAGGGCTCAGTCACCTGCTAACTAACTTCGGTTTCCATGTCTTTGGCCCTCCACCTATTTCTCTGTCAATTAGGGATACAGGAGTCTGGTCTTAGGATCAAATTAAATAATGTATGCAGAAGTTCCTTATAAACAATCAAATATGGTAGGTGACTGTTGTTACTTTCACTTGTGCATTTCAATTATAGAAACCTTTAACCAAAAGTCAGGGGCATGGAAGTAGCTATTTTTAGAACCATTATACATTTCAGAGTATTAGTTACAGTCTTGGAAGCAGCAAAGCTTGTAAAATGTTCCCGTTTTCCCCAGTTATGAAAATAATGTTCCAGTGTATCAGCCTCATCTGTATAAATAGCGTACATAGCAAGACCAACTATTAACATGCTCGTGTGTTTTGATGTATGTGCGCCAGGGTGTATCTTTAAAAAAAAAAAAAAAATCTGGATTCATAAAATTTTATGTCCTGCCTTCACTTAATATTGTAAATTTTTTTCATCTTTCATTAGATGTTTTTCAGAGATACTTTAATAGCTGTGTAATATCCCATTATGTGAATATTCCCTGATTTCTTTTATCAATTCTCAATTGCCAGATAGTTTTTATTTCCAGTTTGTTGACACCTAATACTAAGATGAGCGCTCTCCTATACATATCTGTCTGCTGTAGGAATTTCTGAAGCACTGTCAAGGAAACAAGTCACGGAAAAGGAAAAGTTAAGGGGTTGAAAGAAACCAGTACCAGAGCAGACGCAGTAAAAGCGCAAATCCCAAGCCCGTTTATGTAAATGCTCCTTGTCCTCAGTGGCTGTTTGCATTTCTTCTGGCCTTTTCCTTCTCTTCCCAATCAAGTGCTAGAATCAGAGAATTGGAAACCGAGGACCTCCAATAGTTTGGTTAACTTTCATGATTTATGCTTTTTCTGGGTAGTGGCTGTTGATTAGTGTGTATAAAAAGGAAGGATTCCTGGCTCTAGGGTTACACTCCCAGGTTTTTGGCTCTGGTAGGCTTCCGGTTTTGTGCCCCAGCTCACGGGTGGGTAGCCTTAGGCAAATTACTAAGCATTGCTAGACTGAAAAGTAGGGGTAATAATGGTATGTATTTGACAGGGTTGTTAATGAGATGAAACGATAGCACTCATGAAAGCACTTATTCCAGTCTTTGGTGCATAATGAGGACTTGAATCCTATCTCTCGTGTGTACATATCATATTTATCTTTCTTGGCGTGTAAAGTTTTCGTTGTGCAGAAAGTCTCTTTGGCTTCTCAGGAAAATGGTTGTCATTCCGTGACAGTAATGGGTCTCAGCTGTGGGCGTGTCCCGTGTTACTGGGGACCAAGGACTGCCATCTGTGAGTGATTTATATTCTTTTCAGTGCTGAGGTTTGTACCCGGAAAGTACCCTTCTTCCTTGTGTTCTGACAAGCTTTCCTGAGAAAACAAATGGGAGTTCAGAGGCAGTAAGCCTGTGCGTGAGCATGTGTCATAGTGGGGCGCCAGGCACCCACACACCGGGCGGCCTGAGGAGGCTCTTGTCACCTCATCTGACCCTTTTTAAGAAAAGTCTGCTTTTCAAATGTGGTCCTTCCGAAAAGTAGTCCTCTCATTTTCACATAGCCATAACGTTGATAAGTGAATTATAACCTTACTCTTTTATATGATGACTTTTTAAAAAATGTCGACTTCTTTTCTTTAAAAGAACTGCTGCGACCATTGACAGCTTAGCAAGTCGCATTGAGGACCCTCAGATACAGGCTCACTGGTCAAATATTAATGATGTTTATGAATCTAGTGTGAAGGTTTTAATCACATCACAAGGTTATGAACAGATATGCAAGTAAGTATCAAAAATAAGTTATTCATTTAAAATGTTAAGTTGCTTTTTATGTGTTGATGTTTGTTGAGTGACTACATAGAGATTTTTGGATTTTATTTGCTACAGTGGCATAACATTCTGGTAAATGACATCAACTGTAGAGTGTGAGGATGAGAGGTAAGAAGGTCTGAAATAGTCTCCGTTAGGTGAATGTGACATGTTTGAGTTGTGGTTAAAAAAAAAAAAATGAACCTCCTCATTGAGGGAGAGGCTACCATATCTCAGACTGATCTGCTTCAGTTGCTGCCTGGAGGCTGTGGTGGTGAGTCTGGGCCATTTATATTAGAGCCTATACTCTCCATATTGTGCCTGAAACAGCCTAAGTTTTGTAGCTCTCTCATGGCGTGGGGCTAAACTTAGTCGAATCCAGTTCATGATTATGCCCTTAAAATGGGGCTGAGAGCTCTGTCCATCAAGGGGGTGAAATGAATTTTGACCCCACTGTTCACAGAGAAGCATTCTTCCTGATTTACATCCACAAAGCACAAGCTAATATACAGAGAACAAATTGGTGGTTGCCAGAGGTGGTGGGGGAGGGGATAGGTAGGAGGGGCAAAATGGGTAAAGGTGTTCAAAAGGTACAAACTTCCAGTTATAACATACAAGTTCTGGGATGCAATGTACAGCATGGTGACTACAGTTAATAATACTGTGTTGTATATTTGAAAGTAGCTAAGAGAGTAGATCTTAAAAGTTCTTACCACAGGAAGAAAAATGGGTAGCATGTGAGGTGATGGGTATTAACTGAACATACTGTGATGATCATTTCACAATATATACACTTACCAAATCATTATGCTGTACACCTTAAACTAATCGATGATATATGTCAGTTATATCTCAATAAAACTGGAGGGAATAAACGAAGTTAATAAAATTAGCAAGTAGCCATGAAAGGCATTTTTGGCCTCCATTTAAGCCTCGTTGAAATTTGACAACTGGCAGGATATAGTTGAGTGCCCTTCCCCAGGTCAGTGTGAGTGAGCCCCTAGCAAACATTTATCAAGGTCCATGAGTGCCTGTTATTTTTCAAACTTTAGTTGCCTATTTCAGGCAGACCTAACTAGCCACAGTGGTCTCTCCAGTGAGCAAAACACACTGGGAGCAAAATCACCACTCTCAGGTGTAGGGGAGTATAATATCCTTAAATTGCTCTTTTTTAATATCAAGGCTTTAATTCACTTTTTTAAAAGCAAAAAATAGTCAATGAGCATGATTTAAAAGATTGAATATAGAAGATAAAAGAATATACAATGGAAATCAGTCTTGCAGCTTCCAGGGAAAGATGGTGAGGTGAAGGTGGATCATGGTTTTCTGCCCCATACCTAAAGAAACAAAATAATTGGGGTGACTTGGGGTGTGGTGGGAGAGTAGCTGTTGAGTAAGATAAAACAAGTTTGGCATGTATTTTAACTGTTACAGCTGGGTGATGGTGCCATTGACTTTCATGATAATATTCTTATATATATTACTATATATACAGAATCTATAGTACTATATACTTGTGTTTGTGTTTAAAAATGTCCATAATAAAATGTTAAGAGAAAGAGTGAGCACAAAGGAGTGGAAAAAAAAAATATATCAGCATTAAGTTATTTACATTTAGAACTAAGACCAAACAAATGTGAGGTTATGGTTACAGGACCCAGGGGTTGTAAACTTCAGTGAAGAAGAGTTAGTGATAAACGTAACCTTGATAGCATCAGGAGGGAAAGGAAGTGGTAGAATACCCCCCCCTTTCCTCATCCTTTATAGCTGGGGTCAACTTACGCTACTTAAAGTTGAAAGTAATTCTCTTAGAACTTCCCAGGAACAAGCATTTCCTTTCCTTTCCCTTTCCCTTTCCTTTCCAGTTGAGAGCGAGACTGAGAGAGCATGAGCTAGGGGAGGGGGGAGCAGAGGCAGAGGGAGAAGCAGACTCCCCGCAGAAGGACTGCCCGAGAAGAGGAGCAGTGGATTCCGGTGGTTGGCTGGAAAGCTGTGCTTCCTCGCGTGCAGCCTTCTGAGCAGACTGGTGCTCAGTATGGCCTGGGGGAGTCGGGTGGGAGTCTGATGGTTAGGTTGAACCCGAGAAAATCCCTCTTGCCTCTGGGTGTTAGCGCAGGTTATCCAAATTGGTATTTTCTGTTTCTTTGATGTTAAGGTTTAATGTTGGCGGCACTGTATAAGGTAATTTTGAACATTTCTGATTTTTAGTATGTGTGTCTATAAAGGTCCATCCAGCTGCAGTTGAATATCGGAGTTGAGCAGATCCGAGTTGTACACAGAGATGGAAGAGTGATTACACTGTCTCATCAGGAGCAGGAGCTCCAGGATTTCCTTCTGTCCCAGGTAAGGGTTGCAGATGTCAAGTCCTGAGCCTCTTCCTCTAGTAACTGCTTAAAGAACAAAGTGAGTAAGAAGTAGTTCCAGTATATTAAGTTATAAAAAGAAAGCCAGTTTTTTCTGCCATTTATTTAATTTCTAGTGCACATTTTACAACTTATGGGTTAACTGAAAATGTTGATAAACTGTCCTAGATTTATTTCCAGTTAGTTTGTGTTTAAGATGAAGGACCAGGGGCGCCTGGGTGGCTCAGTTGGTTAAGCGACTGCCTTCGGCTCAGGTCATGATCCATCGAGTCCCACATCAGGCTCCTTGCTCGGCAAGGAGTCTGCTTCTCCCTCTGACCCTCCTCCCCTCATGCTCTCTCTCTCTCTCATTCTCTCTCTCTCAAATAAATAAATAAAATCTTAAAAAAAAAAAATGAAGGAGCAGCTCTGGGATTACAAACTTTTTATTTCTCATGTTTGTCAAGGTTTACAACGTAACCCCTTTGGGACCACATAAAAGTAAAGAAATATTAACCCCAGAAAACCAGGGAAGGGGAGATCCGATAGAAAACCGTAATAGTGGAATATTCTACTTAAGCCCTAAGAAAGAGTTCTTCAGTATTATGGGACAGCATGGAAAGTGCTGGGTTCTAAACGTTCCAGTTCCACTTTGTGACACTGGACAAATTTCTGGACCTCTCTTTCCTGTTCTGTAAAATTAAGAACAGTATTTTTCCTGTGTTCTTCACGGAGTTATGATCCAATGAAAAATGGAGTTGTGGGAGAAAGAATAGGTTTAGAAATGCTAATATGCCTTTCACAAAATACATATTTATCTTTCACATAAAATTTTTTTATTTTTTTTTATTTTATTATTTTTTTTTTTTAAAGATTTTATTTATTTATTTGAGACAGAGAGAATGAGAGACAGAGAGCATGAGAGGGAGGAGGGTCAGAGGGAGAAGCAGACTCCCTGCCGAGCAGGGAGCCCGGGACTCGATCCCGGGACTCCAGGATCATGACCTGAGCCAAAGGCAGTCGCTTAACCAACTGAGCCACCCAGGCGCCCCTCACATAAAATTTTTTTAAAAAAATACTGATGCTTTCCATCCTAGAAGCAATAATCTTTTATACTGACTTGCTTCTTTGGTGCCAAGTAAATAAAATGCGTTTGTGAGGTATGGCAGCTCTTGGTTTACATCTAAAATGACTTTGGTTACCTTAAGCATACATAGAAATATATTGGAAGGCTGGTGGGAATCGATGGGAAGGCTTGCAGACCCTGACGCTCCTGCCTTCCTCACTAGTGGCAGAATGCACTCCCCAGTATATCAGTCCGGATCTTAACAGGAAGTAGGTGGCACGCTCAGTCATTTTACTAAGGATTTACAAAAATGTGGGTGTTGGAGAACACCAGGGAGAGCGTGGTAACCTAGTGCTAGTAATAACCAGGTAACCAGGCCTGGGGAGCTTAGTGGTCACCAGTCCTAGGCCAGAGAGAGAAGGGGAGGGCTTATGGGTACCCTGAAGGAGAGAGTCCTGTGGAACAGGCCACTTGGAGAAAACCACTTGCCTTCTGTCACAGGATACAACCTCACAGGGGAGGGTACTGGGCGAATAAATGCCCCGACCTTACTTTCCTCCTCACCATCCTTCTGGCTCCCATTACGTGGGTGGCTCCCGTTATCTGAACCCCACCCAGAGCCAGATGATGGAACCATATGGGTGATCTTCCCTGGGCCGAGTAGGATGGCGAGTGGATTTGGAAGATATCCACCCCTGCTACTTTGGATGTTGCTCCACATTTGGTGATCCAGGTGGGAGTCTCCACTTGGCCAAGTTTAGGTCCTGTTCCTGTGCTCCAGCCCAGTGGACAGGGAAGACGAGTCTCAGGCTATTTTAGCCTCTGCAGTGGAAGGTGGGGTCCTCCCGCCGGTAGTCACAGAGGAGGATTCCCGTGCGAGGCAGTGAGCACCCCAAGGAAAGTTTACAATCATGATGTCAGGTTTACTGCAAAGTAAATCTCCATGGTGATTATGTGTAAAGTTGCCTTTTTCATTTACAGATGTCACAGCATCAGGTGCATGCAGTTCAGCAGCTCGCCAAGGTCATGGGCTGGCAGGTGCTCAGCTTCAGTAATCATGTGGGTCTTGGGCCCATAGAGAGCATTGGCAATGCGTCCGCCATCACCGTGGCCTCCCCGAGCGGCGACTATGCTATATCAGGTACTGGCCACTGCCCCGAATGGGAAGAGATCTTCGGGAGTTTGGCCTTAATGTTTACCTGTACTAGCTAGACGTACTTCAGGGTAATTTCTCTCTGCAGTGAGTTCATATAGGAGTTACACTGAACACTTATCTGATCACGGCTCTTATTCAGAGCAACAGATTATTAATTCTCTTTCTAGTGATCATAAAAAATGTTTTGTTTGGTGACACATTTTCCTAAGAGCTCTGAAAACTTCTTTCATCATCGTTACCCTGCAGTTCAGAACCTTTGATGGATAAATGCTTTTGGAAAATGTACTGCTCAAACAGGCCAGAGTCACATCCGATGCCAAAGGTGTAAAGGGATGGAGCAGAGAGGAGAGGTGATTTTTAAGCACCCATTCTGACTAGGGCACTTTAATAAACACACGTATTATCTAGTTGAAAATGATAACCTAGTTGAAAATGAAAACTTAAGGCTTTAGTGTGGTCTTTTCTAATACCTGCTCTAAATATTTGAAAGCATAATTAGAAAATTTTTCCCACAGAATCATAGCTTGTGAATCTGCAGGCTTGGTCATTGCTAGGTCTTTACTGATAAGAGTTTTAAAATGCCCATTTCTTCTTTGCTGAGTGATGAAGCCTCATTAAAACCTGAAGTTCTTAATTCAGAATAATCTTGTCTTCATCTCTCCCAGTCCTGATTCCAAATGTTTTTCATTATATATTAGGTGTTGATGTATCAAATGTTATTTAGAAAAAAATAAATTGGTTTTCTGAAAATAGATAGGACATTTGACTTTCCTAAGCCAGAATTCATCTTGCCGCATTTTTATGGTACAAA